>NW_003546253.1:641588-680443 GCF_000090795.2 Amphimedon queenslandica | reverse complement strand
GGGTTAAAATAGCTGTCACTACAACATCAATCAAATCTCCTACGTCTTCTATTGAATTATCTTCATCTTATTCACAATCAATCACCAGTACATTACAATCAGTATCGAGTGGTTATATGCCAAGCGGATCATCTCTAACTTCATCATCAGACATTCAATCATCGCCATCATTATCCTCACCTCCAGTTGATTTACCCTGTGTGGGGCCAGTTACTGATAGCGAAGGAGATATCACTGATTTAAATTTTATAATCATGCCGAAAGGTTTATTGGACTTTGATACAACAGCCACTTCAAGTAATTCTAATAATAATAATAATGATAAAAAGACTTCAACAACAACTACCACCACCACAACTAATACAAATAGCAGTTCTAGCAATAGCAGCTCTGGTGGGAAGGAGGATAAAGCTAAAGACAAAAGAGGAGAGAGAGAAGGAGAAAGAGATGACAATGGAGGAAGAAGAGGAGGGGATAGCAATGAGAGAGGTGACAGGTCTGGACAAGATAAAGAGCAAACTAGTGATCAAACTGATGGAGAGAACCAGGAAACTAAAATAGTAGAAGAAAGTGAACTGCAAGGAAATGATGATCGGGGGAGTAGTGGGGAGGAACTGAGGGAGCTGCCTTCTTCAAATATGGAGGACACAGCAACTACTGCTAATGATGCAACTAATGAACAGTTGAAGTTATTAAAGGGACGAGCTGATAATTCTATAATTACTATTGATGATACTAATAATGATAAAGATGAGTCCGAGTTAACCGAATCGTTAACAAATGACTCGTGTATTGTCATTCAAAAAGAATCACTTATTGACTCACTTCAGCCATCACTAACTATTGATAGTCCCAATCTCCCATTCTCTCCTGAGAGAGAGGAAAAGACTCATTCTATAGAGACAGGCTCAGTCCTCTCTCCTGCTTTGTTAGCTAATGATAGCAGGATTGATAGTGCTCATACTTTGGAGGGAAACTGTACTGATACTTCAGCTGGTACACAGAACTCGTTTCGTTTGCATGTTTCTCCCAGTCAGAGTGCAATGGAGCCTGATGATGATACTGCTGTGTTTGTTATTGGTAGCAGTACTGAGTCTACTAAAGGAGATGTCCTCTCACACTCTCCATTGAAATTATCAAGTGATTCCATTCCCAGTACTACTCCCCCAGTACCAAGTCATTCCATTCCTAGTACCACTCCTCCAGTACCAGTGTATGAAAGTCTCCAGTTATCAAATACCGAAGTGTCTTCTACTAACTCCATGATACTCTCTACTAGTCCAATATCTAATGTTATCATAACTCCTCAAGCTGATGTGTCACAGACTAATTCATCAGGTGTGGTAGTGTATTAAGTTGTATTTAAACATATTTTGTTTGCTTTGTTATTTTTTGTAGGAACATTTGATTTTAGACTTCCTGACAGTGACATGCTGTTACCTACTGATGGTACTAGTGAAGCACATGTAGAAGATATGGAAACTGACACTGGTGACAATGACCAATGTAAATATAATGCATTATGTATAGATATGGCCAGTGCCGCCATATCTGTTAGTACTGATTGCAATCAAAATTTTGATTTTTTTAAGTGGCTCCAAAATTGAGCCAAAGTCCCTGTACTATATAGTACAGTGTCATCAGCCAAATTTTGCCAAAAATGACTAGGAGAGAATTTGTCATTTTTATAATTTTTTCTGACGCATATACATGTTCTTATGTTGTGTTTCAAATTTCAGCCAATTCCGCTCAAGTTTAAATTTTTTATGAATTTTTAAAGTTACTCTAAAATTGGGCAAAAGTCCCTGTACTATAGTACAGTGTCATCAGCCAAATTTCACCAAAAATGACTAGGAGAGAATTTGTCATTTTTATAATTTTTTCTGATGCATATACATGTTCTTATGTTGTATAGAATTTCTGAACTGATTCCTATCAAAATAAGATTTTTTATAAATTTTAAAAAATTGTTTATGTATTGTTTCAATTTACTGTTACTTTTAGCTACCAAAGAACAAACCAGGAGTAATGGAGTGGCAGAAACTAAAGGTCGATCGCCGGGGAAGTGCCTCTCATTACGTAGGAGAAGGAGCATGAGCTCTGGAGAAAACACTCCCAAGAAGCTGAAGCAAGATCAATCCACTGCTAAAGCTACCGATCCTTTACAAAGTGATACAACTATTGATTCTACTACTAATGGAGTGAGGAATGGCCAAGGAAATAAGGAAATAGATGGCAGTGGTAAAGGAGAGACAAGAAGATCAGATAGGACTGGAAGTACACTTGCATCTAAAAGTTCAGCAACTATAAGACCTACAGCATCACTTCGTACCACAGCCACAGGGTTTATATTAGGACTGACAGAAGAGGAAGGGGACAATTGTGACACTTTTGATGATAGCTCTCATTTCGAGTTGCCTCCTATTACTGCTTTGAACAGTGAATCAGAAGTCTCTCCTTCTGACATTTCTTTTACAAGTTAGTTGCTTTTATTACCAGGGGTGAACTTTAAAAAGACTGTAAAAAACCTAGCATTTTATTTATAGTCATGAATGTGCTGCTATATACATTAATCTTTTTATTTGATTTCACAGAAACTGATGGTGTCTCTGCTACTACTAATACTGGGCCTTCTCTACCACTAGCAGTTCCTTCATCATTGTTTGCTGGCCTACAACACACTAGAAGAAAAGACACAAGAAGGTACATGTATTTAGATATTCATATCGTTTAATAGGAATGATTTTTTACAGGACTGACCCGTATGAGTTCCAAGAAGAAGACAGCAATACTGACACACCTCTGTTTATGCCTCTTCGTAGAAGACAGGAGCCACAGACTTCATTAAACAATGCAATGGAAAGTGAAAATCCACTACCACTCTCAACTATAGAGGATGACACTGAGGCTACTGCTGAATCAGAGAAGGAAGGGGAGGCAGCGACAGTTACTAGCACTCCTGTTAGAAGAGAGAATATTGTAGTGTCTGGCTCTACTTCTCAAGCTCAGACTCAGGAGCTAGTTAATGCATCAACGCCTCTTACTACTCCATCTAATGTCAGTACCATTGCTTCTTCTGCTATGTCAAGTCTTCATTTTGTATCGCCTATCACCTGTTTGACGCCTCAAGGTGTTAAAGATATTTTTTCATCGAATCCTTTTTCTCCATTGATTCGCCTAAGACACAGTACCACAGTTATAACCTCTCACGTATTTATTCGTGATGAGATTATAGACAGGAACACCGAGAAAGTCATTCAAACTCTTGTAAGTAAATAACAGGAATGCTTGTACATGCGTTATGCATTGAAGAAATTTGGACAAAATAATTGTATTTTATCCCATGTTTATCTGTGTTTTATACTTTATAGGATCATGTAGTAGGACCAAGTGAGGAACGGAAGGTATCTATTGAAGCTACTCCTCTATCCTCAGCTCATGTACTGAACCCCATTCCTGCTCAGCAGTTATCATCATCATCATATGTGTCAACCCCTGGGATACCCTGTCCAGCTAGTATTCAATCAACCAGTTCCATTAGTCATGATCCAATGAATCCGCCTAGCATGAATAGCTCAGTTTATAATCAACCATTAAGGCATTCCATATCTCCACTCAGTGCTACTGCTTCTAGTCATGGTAAGATATTTCATGATGTAATAATGTAATTGGATAATTCCTCTCTATTCAATTCTTCCTCCTTGTTAGTCGTTAATTCCAGTTGTACAGAGAATCACCTCACTCCAAGTACCAGTGTCATCAGTTCGGAAGCAAGAAGTCAATCAACAACACCTACAGGTCGAAGTAGAGCTTATTCTCCTTTACGTTCTCAATCGCTAGACCTGGATTCACTTCCTAGTACTTTGCAATGTACTACTTCTTCAGTCGTTAAAAACAAGAGCCATCAATCTGGTTGGTTATTTTTGTTGTTTATTTATACATGTATATATCTTTATATTTCTTTTAGGTTTTAAACTAGTTGAGAATCAGAAGGTAATTGCTAGGTGGAAGGATGGCAAGTGGTATGCTGCCACTATAGTAGAAGTATCTCCTATCAAGGCATACCTTCACTTCTATGATGGAGACTATTCCTCAGTTTCTGTACAGCATATATTACCACTGGTGAGCATACATTTTATCATGCATGTACATCTATTGCATATGCATTGATTATGATATTTTATAGGCTTGTATACCACAAGGTGTTAAAGTATCAAGTGCTGATACTGATATTTCTGGTTCGTTGCTTGATTTCTCTATACCTGACTCAACCTTCAGGATGAAACTCAGTAACGATACTATTATGAAGTAAATAGCACTTTTACATGTACATATTGATGATGTTTATATTTTTTTATATCTATTTTTAGGTGCTCTTTGGAAGATTTAGTGATGACAGCTGACACAGCTGAAATGACTCTGCAGCTACTTAACACGCAATCAAAACAGGGTAATATTGCAATGAATATAACAATCATGAATGTCCATTTATTTATTCATTTGAGTGAATGAATACTTGTTGCTTTCATTCCATCAGTTTGGTATCCTTTACAATACAATTATTTGTTTCTTCTATTATTAGTTAAGAAAAGGAAGAAATCTGTGAGCAAAAGACCACAAAGTAAATTGCTAGTGTTTAATGTACCTGGACGAGCTTAATTTTTTGTAGAAGAAAGCCTGTCTCATAAAGAATCAGTCTTGTTTAGTGGAATGATATTTTTAGTGACAGATCAAAGAAGTAGTCAGCCCACCGGTATGTACTATCCTTGGATGCATACATAAAATAGTTTTGTATTATTATTTAACTAGGAAGAGAAGAAATTGAACAAATATTGAGAGACAGAGGTGGTTACATAATGGACGAATACAAACCTAACTTGGTAAGAGGGAGAGGGAGGATATGTGTAGTTATTGTTGCATGAAGTTCCCTATTCTGAGGTCCTGGTCTAGTTGTACAGCATATATTATGAACATTATAATCTCTCTATACTTTTACTGCAGGTCATAGATAATCGTACATTCTGTTTATCCAACACTTATTGTCGTACTCTGAAATATCTGACGGCCATAGCAGTCAGTTTACCTTGTGTTTCATACAACTGGATAATGGAGTGTGTTAAACAGGTAAACTCATAATGATATGATGCATTATAATCATTGTGATATTTCTATAGGGGAAAATTGTCAGTTGGGAAAAGGATTTCAGCCTATTAGCTGGTGTTTCTCCTTCAACAAAACAACAGATTAAATGGTAAACTTGACTGTACTGCTTTGCATGGCTTTATCATTTAAAATTAGGAAAAGTCATGCAACAGGTTTCTTGAAAGTTAATGTCTTCCTATCTGGAAGTAGGACATTCAAAGTAAGTACATGTGTACAGTCATACTATAATACAATGTACATATATCTACATCTCTTGTTCATTGCATTTTTAATATTCTTAGTATTAGCATAGCTTGTAATCGCTTTCCTTTACTTCTTTTGTCTGCCAACTGAAGCTTAAGAAGTTGTACGTCAATAACTAAACTGTTTATCTGGCAGATTAGCATATAGGATTATATATGGCTGCTATAAAAATTCACTTTAGTGATTACAAGAGTACTTTGCTTGTTATATATATGCTATCTGTTTGACTCTATATCTTGCTAATATAGGAAATTTGGCAGAAAGTTATATCATGTGGAGGTGGCCACGTGATAAGTAAGCTCCCAAGGAAATCAAGTAAAGGTAGGCTATTATTAAAAAGAATATTTTGATGATGTACACAATGACATTAGTCATGAAATATTGTAATGGTTTACCTCACCTGACCATCCTTATAATATTCTATAGAGTCTCAATTTACGATTGTATCAGAGAGTTCAAGTATCCCAGTCTCTCTCAAAGACTTCCTTGTTGTTAGCCCGGAGTGGCTTGTGGAGTGTCTTCTTGCTGGTAAGGTAGTATCGCCTGAACCATTTAAACGTTCATAATCATTCACAAGTACATGATGTTTATTCTCAATTTAACCATTATTCTTTATAATTGTTGGATCAAACAAGTTCAGATTTCACAATGTACATTGGCACAACAATGTAATTACTGTAATTAGTGATTGCTATAAGGTTATAGTGGGTGCATTGGAGGTTATAGTGGGTGCATTGGCAGCAGTACTTTGTTTACTAAAACTTTGCTGAGTTTGTGTTGCACGTTGTGTCTTTTGTGTGTGGAGGGGTGTTTTGTTATAAGTACCGTTCAGGCGCACAGGTGTTTAACTGCTGTGGTATGAAAAATGTTGTTTATTATGATTTTGCTGAGATCAATATTATGAATATTGTAATGGGAATAGATCTATGTGCTTACATTTATGTATTAAGGCATGAGCACATTATCCATCATGGTTTTTGAGTAGATTTGCACACTCTCATTGTTGTGCCTTTAAAGACTTAAAGTGGGCGTAATATATTTTGTGATATTGCTCTTGTTGATTTTAACACTTAAAATATCATAATAATAATAATAATCAATTAAAAAAATTTACAAAGGATAAAGAATGACATAGGTTTTATAGCTATAACATTACATGTACATTGCAGCTAATAATAATGTCAGCCACATTGAGTTCTAATGGAAAATCCTTTATCATTATTAGCCCTGTCAGTAAAGAAGACAACTAGGAAGGTTGTTGCTGGAATAAGTTCATTAGTACTCTCAATATCGCTACTGCATTTCTTCATAGAAGCATTACCATTGTAGACTAGCTGAACGTAGTCAGTGCAGGATTCTGTAGACTCTGCAATATCAAAGCTATCATAATGAACTCTTGCAGCATTCGTAGTACAAGTATTAAGGCTTATATTGTATACACAGATGTCACTGTTTCTGTAGTTCTTCTTTGAGAATCTTGGAGACTGTACATAGACTGCAGTTCTGTTATTGTTCTGATGGACAGTAACCAGTGAAGGGTTGCTGTTCCAAACTTTGAGCTTGCAGGCATTTGAACATCGCCTGTGCTTGAAACACCTGTAATCACTTTTAGAAAGTATCATTTATTGAATATGATAAATAATATGTACATACTTTATTGGAACTGATCCACCAGGCAAGCAAACCCCTCCATCTCCTTGCACTATCCCAAGAGAGTGGGCATCATATCCAGTACTAGGTGAGCACCATCCATTCAATGAGCAGGTCGAGACACAAGATGCGCTAATGTGGAATGATGCTAGCAGGATTATAAGAGATGATAGAGACATTCTGTAGTCTTTTAGTAGCTTTATTTCTTCTAATAACTTTATTTCTTCCAGTACTTTTTTATAGGAAAAAAAATGTGTTATCTAGGGGTATTCCCAGGGGGCAGTCCTTTTTGTTAACGTAGCTATAATGTGTTGATTTTATTCACGCACTGAGCCTTCTTGCTAATGAATAATGCTTTTCAATAAAAATTTATTTAAAAATCTAATTTTGATTGAAATCATTTCAAACTTGATAAGTCACATGGGAGCATGTATATATCTATCAGAAAAAAACTATGAAAATCAACTTAAGAGTTCTCTCCTAGTCAATTTTGATGAAATTTTGCCGATGCCCCAAGGCTGTAGCCTTTGGTGCAAAGCCAAATTTGGAATAACTTTTAAAATTTATAAAAAAAATTCAATTTTGATTGAAATCATTTCATTACATGAGAACATGTATATCTATCAGAAAAAATTATAAAAATCAAGAATTCTCTCCTAGCCAATTTTGACAAAATTTGGCCCATGACCCAAGGCTATAGCCTTTGGTGACAGCATAATTTTTTATTCAAAGTCAATTTGCTTTGTAATTTTGTAAATAGCTTATGAATGCACTGTCTTCAGTGTTGTAGTGGTTTAAAAGGACTTCCTGATCAATTAGAATTAGAGCAAGGAAGTGATGATAACTTGACCCCTGGACTCAACTAATGAAATGGATTAACAATATCATGCAGGGTGTGACTTCTGATGCTAATTGAGTAGGTAGATAAGAAAGCTACAGCATCATTAGCATATCCTGTTCTGTGTTGAGGAGTTGCTATGGCTGGTGCTACTGCATTGGAGGCAGGCCAAGGTTCCCTACACATTGGGGACACTGTTCTGTTCCTACTAAAGACTAAGGACTACTCTGGATATGTGTACTCTGAACTGTCAAGGTAACCAGAACTGTTTTATATTGTGACCATTTTTTATTATTATTTTTATAGCACTCCTTACAAATTTCTAACTGTTTACAATCTAGAGGATCAGCCTGAAAATGATCCTGCCTTTCCTAATGTTGCTTGTAAGTAGAAATTATTTAAAAGAACTGTAACATTTTGTTTTGTGGTACTATATGCATGTTATGTTTGGTAGTCATGCTCATGTTAATTCTTTATGTATTGACCTACAGTTGCTGCCTTTAAGATATTGGCACCAAACAAGTACAAGGCAAAGCAATACCTGAGAGAAGTCCAACAGTGAGTGATGCAAAATTTCCTATTTTACATGTAATGTTTTAATGCTATTAGGATGACTAACATTGAAGAATATGAGCTACTTAATGCAATTGTAAGTGTCTACACTGATTGTGACTTGTAATACATAATACATACTCCTTGTATAACTTTTTCAGGCTTAGGGATAACCCTGATTTATCTTAATCTGTGGTTATTGGCTCAAAATAGAAGCCTTTCCTTTGTTAGAGATCTTCATTAGCAAAATTGTATTATATTAACCTCATAATCATTATACAATGTTTATTATAGATATAGATATGCATGAAATGCTGTGTAGTCTATACCCTTATTGCCCTGAAGGTGTTTTCTCACACGCAGTTTATTGTACTAGCTGCAGTTTAATCAATCAAGAGTATCCATCCATTTACTTCACTTTTATCAGCTGTCAGTTTTGTATTAGCTTGCCTAAAGTAACCTCAAAAGAGCTTTTTTTAATCCCATCTGCCAACAGACCGTGTGACTATTTCCTTATTTTTGTAAATTGATTGATGTGGGTAATCTTTCCCTGGCTGTCATTCCTACCCTCAGGCTATATGTGTACCTACAATAACAACTAATATTCTAATCTATTCTCTAGCGTGCTGCTCAAACAGAAGAGACTGAGAATAGGCTAGAGCAACAGAGAAGGTTTGGTAACAAAGTTGTGTATGGCGATTTGATTCAAGTGAGTGGACTGCATGGATACATTTTAACAATTTGTCTCTTTTGTTATCCTCTTAAATTTCCTCTTGCTCTATTTCTTCTCATTTTTTACTTTAGCTTCAGCACGTTGCTTCAAAGATGTTTGTCAGAGTTTGTTCAGAAGCTTCAAAGACAGAAAGCAACAATTTACTAGTAGGGCATAAAAATTTCAGCTATGCAATTTTGCCTGTTTGTTTGTAGGTCAGTCTATCTGCTGAAAACTTTGAGGAGTGCATTTTTAAGATACTCCCACGCTACAAAGTTCGATCAGAAGGAGATGAGGTAAGTTGCACCCAATGCACACAACCATAACACAGATCATGCACATTTCATGATGTCAGTATTAAGAGTCCACACTATATACTGTTAAGAGTCCATGTAGATCATATCCTATTTACCCTATTATATTAGGTTAGATTCAATGATCAGTTAAAGATTGAAAGTGTCAAGAATCTTGGACAGTTCCTCCATTGTAGTGGACCAAGGCACACACTTGGTGCTGATGACAAGTTCAATGTCCTAGTAAACTGGTATGCTCAATTAAGTTGTTATTAAGATTCTGTTATTGTGTTTTACTATTTTTGTGTCTAGTTTTGAGCTAAATCTATCAGCTACAGAGTCAGCATTGACTCTGATACCACATTACTGTCCTTCTGTTAATAAACATCCTGATAAAGCATTAAGAGTAAGTAAGGGCTGGTGTAGACTAGCTTTTAATTATAGTAACCACAAGTATTCATTGAACCCTCTTATGTTACTAATGAAATATTACATCTACATAATAACTAATACTGTTTTATACTTTATTAATGTGCTTTTGATGTATATTTGTGTAGGCTGGTACTTGTGTGAGGTTGTTTCATAAAGAGGATGAGTGTTATATTGTTGCTGAAGGATCTTTTGCTGGAAAAGACAATGCTGTAGTTGAAGATGGTATGTATGTGTATGCTAGCAGATCATTAGTTCAATTGCAAGTATTAACACTCTTTACAGCAACTTTTGTGCATGTTATTATCATATACTTCTAACTTTTGTGTTAATTTGCTTAATTTTTGATGCATGTATTCTAGAAAATACAAAATATAGTGTATACAGTACATGGATTATTATTATTTGCATTTGTTTAGTTCATTGTCGATTGAGAAAAGTTGACTCAAGGAAACATGCTGCACCGTCAACATCTTCCAACACTTACTGGCAGATTGAGAAACAGGAAGACCCTAGAAGTGGTGAGTATAGTAAAAACAGGTGGAAAATCTTTTTAATGGCTGCTGTGTACATCATTCTCTCACTCACTCTCTTGTTGCTATTCTTTTTTCCTCCCTCTCTCTCTCTCTCTCTCTCTCTCTCTCTCTCTTATTCCTCCTATTTTCTCTCCTTCCCTCTCTCATTCCTCTTTCCTTCCATGTCTCCTTCATTGTTATTTCCTTTAGGTGATGTCATTGCTTGGAGAGATAGATGTAGACTCAAGCATCTACCCACAAGATGTTATTTGGCTGTGATAAAGGTTAACAGTCACTGGAAGGTAAACATTTCTCACAATCTCCCATAGTCTCTCTCCATGCTGCTTACTACCCTACCTCCGTAACCTTTAATTAGGTAACTCTCAAAGACAGCACCAGTGAAGATGATTTGGATACTATCTTTAGTTTCTCTCCTCTTATAGAGGTGTGTATAACTATTGGTAGATACTACTATGATACTTATTTATTATTTAAAATAATGGAGTCATATTGATGGGGGCATTACACCCCTTCAAAAATTTTGATTTGGATGTTCATCTATCACTAGTTGACTGGTAACCTCTTCCAATTATTATTTCTGTTTAAATAGCTTACATTTTAGCTGAGGCTATTGTGGGTTGGATTCATTGTTATCACAGCTGACACATTGTTATTACAAATACAGCTGCTATAGTCTGTTGATGTACTTGTGTATAATAATTTGTAGGAAGTTGATGAAGTCTTGTTAGAGTCCTATGCTCTCATTAAGCATCGTCTCAGTGGGCAGTGGCTTCACCTAGAAAAGAAAAGTATTTTTTTACTTTATCTTGTATCACCCTAAGTCTCCTATTAGGCCATTATCAGAGAACAGGGTTTGATCCTACTGCTGTTGGTCTAGCTGGTCTACAATGGGACTCAGCTGAACTATTTGTGGTAATGAAACATCATATAGCCTTCTTATTCATTATTATGTGCATCATAGCTCACTACTAGTAAAGATAAGGGGGATTATGACTCATTCACATTACAAGAGGTATGGTATTACAAGTGTGGTTCCCCTTTGACCTTTGTTATTCTCTTATGGTACTATTAACTATTAATTGGCTTGTGTAGGTCACTGAAGATTTAGTTGACAGGTTTAATTATGTTGCTGGTATAGTTCCTGTCCTTACAGGATACATTAAACAGGTTTATATAGTAATGCACTATCATTACTATAGATTATTATATTTATAGCTTCATAATAAAGGAGAGCTCAAGCAAAAGCAGGCAGTACGTGTGAGAGATACACTTAGAGATTTAAAGAAATGGCTTGTTGCTGATAAAGAGAGGAATACCAAAAATAATCAAAAACTGCTAAGAAACTTGAGGGTGAGTATGTAATACTTTACTACTTGAGGTCTTATTTAATATTGTTAATTTTATTAAAAGGTTATTGAGCAACTTGCTGAGATTCTTAGTTTTGCTGAGGCTGAAGAATATAAAGAATCAAAGTACATGCTCATGCATTGTGTATCTATCAAATTTTCTCTCTCTCTCTTTCTTCTCATCTCTCTCAGTCATCATGTTAACATTTGTCGTGAGTGTTACAATGTCATAAGGAAATTTCTTGAAGGAGATAGCCGCAAGAATGAAAACTATCTTGCACATTTCATTGAATTCTTTCAGACTCATGTATGACATTAATAATAATTATGCCCTCAGTTGACAAGTGTTCTTGTTTTAGGTAAGGAAAGGCCTCAACGCAGAAGAAGTACTAGTTGAGATTGTTCAAGACAATATGTAAGTACATGTACATGCATGTTCATATACTAATATCTTTCCTGTATTACAGTACCATTGTGTCAAGGATGGCAGACACACAGTTAGGACACATGATTGAACAGTTTGTAAAGACAGAGGTAATAGCATAACACGGCCCATATAATCTAATGAACTCATGACTTACATGTACATGTATGAGTATATGTATAGTATAGATGAGTATGTATTTCCTTCTTTTATCTAATGTGATTAAGCATACCTACATGTATCTGTTATCTTTAATCTTGTTATGGTATCTTTTGTAGGATCCAAGGTTTCTTGATTTCTTAGGTTCACTTTGTGTGTGTAGCGATAGACCTATTCCATCAACACAGAGTAATTGAAGAGTGTTTTATAATGCATGTACATGTACATTTATTGCTTTGTATTTTTAGGTCGTTTGTTACATGAACTGATAGAGAGGCATGGAAATGTTAGTACATACCATGACCATATAGTATAGAATATTATTATTATAAGTTTATTATTAATTAGGAAAAGCTCCTAAGAACTAAACTAGACAAGGCTAATGGGCAGATTTATTTTTACCATCCTTCTGCACCTACGAAGCTTACTTCGCTCAAACAGCTTGGAACTAATGAGAATAGAAGAAACAGGGCCAGCATTTATGTACAGAAAGATTTTAAAGTAATGTGTAACCATGTACAGTAGTGAAATGTACTTGATAAACTTTTATAGAACCATTACTATCTCCTTAAATCACAACTATACCTTCTGACAAGGTTATGCCAAGTATGTTAATATTTTTATGATAGTTATGATTAATATTTGTGTGTGTGATAGGGAAACAACAAAGAAGCTATAAATGCATTGGTTTATACTGAAGAGAATCCTAACGGATATATTAGCTTTGACGAAGCTCTCACTTGCGTTAAGGATTGTGATATTGACACTGATATTAGATCTCATTACATTGAACTGATATTGGTCATGTTTGTTGATTTTGGAGAGAACAGATCATTCCTGGATAACCTGTGCTATTCATTTGTAAGAAAAATAAAAAACTAATGATGATATTCTTACACTAATAATTATTATTTTGTATAGATATATGAGGAACTTGTCCCAGTTCCTTATTCAGAGTCTGGTGATAGTCAAGTGAAAGCATTAACTGGAGCAGAGAACAAACACTTTCCTGACATTAAGGACTGGATACTCACCACCATATCTGATAACACTGTATGCTAATGCACACGTACATATTGAAAGAAAAGCATTTCATATCACATCGTCTTATTTTATAGAGACTCCGTTGTGAGTCTGCAGAGAATCCACTGCTAGAACTGGTACTAGATGTATTGGGACATTTGGTTCGTTATGGCTACTATGATGATATTGACGATGTCGATCAACTCTTGGGGCCACTCACTCAAATGTTAGATGGAAGAACAGATATACCATCAGCTAGAAAAGGTAAGAGATTATCAATAAGTCAGCAATTATATTAAATATATTTCTGTACAGTGTCTGAAGTACAATTTAAGTCATCAACTCGTAAGAAAGATAATCCTGAGAATAGAGATGTCTTTAGTGTTAAAATCAAGTAAGGAATTAGATTTTTTGGCATTACAATGCATTATATTGCACATTAGAGCATTGGAAGTAATGGAGCTGTTATATCGATTCAAGTTTTATGTTAAACTTCAAGTTAGCATTGAATTATTATCTCTAAGGCATACTATCTTTTTCTCTTTCCCTCTACTCCTCCCTATTATCTTTTAGAAATTCATGCATGATTTTAAGATGATACAAAGCTCCTTAAAAAGGACCAGGATAGGAGGTGTACTCAGTACTGATCCACGCGACATTCTTGCAAAGCTAGTGAAAATAGAAGCAGATGAGGAGAGTGGTCCTAATGAGAAGTGCTACTCGCCTGATATAATGAAGTAAGGGATTTGAAATATTAATTTTAGTAATAAGAAGAAAGGCACACTATATTTCAATTTTCACAAGGCCATTATATTATATATATTTTTACCTGCTAGTGTTGTTCAAGAACGTATCAAGTTTTTGTGTGATGGTAATGTTAAAGGAGGAGGATTTGCCCCTCCTTCCAGTGGTAGTGATGACGATTCATTAGAAACGGTACTGTTGGATCTATCAGGATATGACTGCGATGAGCTTGTAACCTCATCGCTCGATCTTTTGACTCAAATGTATTTCTTTGAAGAGGAACTATTTAGCAAAGCACAGCAGGTGAATTATATTATCTGCATTGATGATCCATTGTATTGTATTTAATATTTTTGCTAATTTAAATTCTTGCTTCATCCAATTATAACCTTATATGGTACAAGTACTTTTTATATTTTAAAAAGGTTTTTTTTAATTTCATTTGTTATCTATGTGTATATGAAATATTTCTTATCATTAGAGCCAATTGTTGACATCAACAGAATCACTGAAGGACTTTTTGACAGTTAAAGATGACATACTACCTAAACTGAGACAGCTACTACGCGTTGATACTAACAGATCAAACCAAGAGAAGATCGTGTCACTTCTCAGACAGTTACAGTCATTATGTATCCTCCCAAATTCAGTTCTGCCAAACAAACAGAACCAGATCATGTTAGATAACTTTGGTAAGTTAAGACAGATGGTAATATAACATGCCTTCTTCATTATTTCTCTCTAGGTATTGTATCTGATGTTATGAGTTTCCTCCTTGAGAAAGGTGACAGTGGTATTATAGTATTAGATCAAGATATTGAACCAGCCACACCAGGTTAACATGAATTATGCAGATATATCATTATTATTATCATTATTAGGAGGAACTCTTATTTCAGTTGGTGAAGAAGTATTTCATAGTTGTTTCACTCTTTTGCAGCATCTCTGTATTGACAATTTGAGTGTAAGAAGATCACAATGCATATACATTACTATTCAAAGATGAGAGGATGGTTCATAATGTTCATGTATTAATATAATAGGTAAAGAAGAGGATATTTAATAGACTTGATGACTTGCTTGAAATGAAAATACCGGTTACAACATTATCGAGTTTGGCCGATCTAATCACTGAGGTGAGATAATAATAATATACAGCATACATTATACACTAATGTGGAGTACATGCATGCGTGTGTATGTGTGTGTTTGTAGTACTGCTATTGTGATTATTATTATATTGAATGTAATACTTTCAATGTGTATTATATCACTGGTTTATTTGCATGTATAGGTTTTTACTGGTGGTCCAGAATTAATCCTGAAAGTGACTGAGTATCATGTTGATAGGATATTTGATATTATCATTACTTGCGATGAACCTACTGCCCAGGCTCAGTTCATGGTTACACTAGAAGCTATAGTTAAAGTAGGCATTGTACTTTGTGATTAGATTATATTACTATAGTTTCTATCCACTCTTTGCATTTCTCTCATGTTAATTATTCTTTTGTAGATAGAAGAGGTCGATTTACCAGTTGGGCGAAACCAAGCAATCATCATTAAGAATTTTTGTCGATTCCGCGACACGTTTTGTCCTGATCTTTTAGGAATCAGCAAATCCATGGAACAGTCTCGAATGGAAATATTGAATTCTGTTAGTAATAAGGCCGCCTTTTTTCTCTAGAAAATTTGTATTTATCTGTTTCTTTCAGAGTGCAGAGTCACCAGATCCTAAACTGCAGCTGTTGCTCAATGTGACTGACATGCTAGCAGCTTGTGCTGAAGGAGAGAACCTCTTTGTTGAGTCTGTGTGTCAGAATATCTATAGAGTTGAAGAGCTAGTCAAGTGTGTTCAT
The DNA here is from genome assembly GCF_000090795.2 of Amphimedon queenslandica. Lineage (NCBI taxonomy): Eukaryota > Metazoa > Porifera > Demospongiae > Haplosclerida > Niphatidae > Amphimedon > Amphimedon queenslandica. Next base: position 664,472 of record NW_003546253.1, on the reverse strand, counting down.
GTATTTAGGAATATTGGAATATTATTATAAATCACACCCCCTTAATGCATATTGATGCCCTTATACTATGTGGAGAGTTTCAGCTGTGTCCAACAAATAATTTTCAAGTAATAAGCATTTTAAAAACAAGCCAATTTTTGAAAAAAAGCAAAGGCTATAGCCCATGGTTTTTTCCAAAAAATGGCTCCGAAATCACCCCCAATTTTTATTACATTTTCTGATACATATTGATGTCCTTATGCTGTGTAAAAAGTTTGAGGCGATTTTGATAAGAAATTTTTGAGTTATGGTCATTTTAAGAAACGGGCCGTTTTTTGAAAAATACCCAAGGCTATAGCCCATGGTTTTTTCCAAAAAATGGCTCCGAAATCACCCCAAATTTTTATTACATTTTCTGATACATATTGATGTACTTATGCTGTGTAGAAAGTTTGAGTCGATTCCAATAAAAAATTTTCGAGTTATGGTCATTTTAAAAAAACGGGCCGTTTTTTGAAAAACACCCAAGGCTATAGCCCATGGTTTTTTCCAAAAAATGGCTCCGAAATTACCCCAAATTTTTATTACATTTTCTGATACATATCGATGTCCTTATGCTATTTTGAAAGTTTGAGCTGTTTCCGGCGAATAGTTTTCGAGTTATGAGCATTTTAAAAGTCAGCTAATTCTGACCAAATTTGGATTTTTTACAAAATTGCTTAATAATGTCATGTAATAGTAATAGTGCAATTCTTCTGATTTCATGGACTTTAATAGTACATACATTGTACTTCTATCTACTTATAATTATTAATTTATTATTATTAATTATTATTATTATTATAGGATTGTTAGCAGTCATCTTGCTCACATTCGTAAAAGGCCTTTTCTTCGTTACCTTATATGGGCTTACATGAACACTGAATCAGATCAGGTCAATTCAGAAGGACTTGAGTTGAGTCATGGAGAGTAAGTCAATTAATTATAATAATAAATGATAATGATAGTAAAATAATTGTGTATTTTTATCCATGCGCAATTATTATAAATAATTATTTTATTTTTTTAAAGGATAATGTGGATTTATCTGGAGCATATTGCTGACCTTCTTGACAATGTGTCTAAAGTCCTCAGTGCTGCTTCATCTGGTGAGATTGAAAGCTTAAAGCATGAGCTCCAGACAGCAAGACGTAGGAACTCAATGTCTTCCTACTCTTCCACGCCATCAGGAATACAGTTATTAAAACTAGGCTCTGTTAGAGTACCTGATGTCACTGGTAAGAAACCAATGCTTGTACTAAATTTCTGTGTCAAAAAGTATTAATAAGTAGATCGATTATGGTTTATTGTCAGGCTTGTGAGCTATAATATTTCAACTCATAATACTATTTACTTTTTGTTTTGTTTCTTGTAGATACTCAAGGTCATCTTGTGCCTGGTCTGCTGGAGTATCTAGCTGATGGTGTTATCCCATTGCTGCACACTTTCTATTCTCATTTCTTTGATCCTTCAACAACTTCCAAAGAAGAGCAGAGAGAAAACGAATACAACATTTCAGCAAAAATTGCAAAATGTCTAATGGTAAGAAATTAGTATTTTGCTATCATATTACATTATTCCTGTAGTATTTGAGTAAAGACCTGATAGAAGTTTTCTGCAGTAACAAGAACTTGTACATGTATCAGGAAACCATTACTGTATTGATGGGTCACATTGAGATAAGAGAGAGAGCTGATGTCACTGATGAACAAACAAAGTCTACAAGAGAAGCTATTGAAGGAGCAGCACCAAAGACCAAATCAAGCAGTCTTAAAAGACTTGGAAAGATTGTCTCACAGACTGATGTAAGCATAATGCTTTATAATTATTGATTTTAGAAACTTTTTTAGGAGGAAGTTTTGGAAGGATATATGGAGCAAGAGAAACTTAATGAGTTGTTTAACAGTTATTCACGAAACTACCATTGCTCCTACATGGGACCTAACACAGCTATTCATCAGATAGAATCAACCATACAAAAAATTGGTATATAAGTACTGTATATACACACATGTTTAAGAATGCAATATGGCATTCTAATTTACAATTATAGATACTACAATGCATAGAAATGGAGAGACCAGCATATTATTATTATTATTATTGTATTTATAGAGTATAGTGATGAAGGTGAGGAGCTGCCCCTTGGCCCTTCTTTTCAAAGACTTGTAAAGCTTTATCGAATCAAGTTAGTTGCTAGCAATTGTATAGATTGAGTTTTATTGTATAACTATACAGTCCTTCTCAAACTTCAGACAAGCAGCAGCATCCAGCCGAAAGACTATTAAGACAATTAGAGTAATTTATTATTGTATACAAGGCTATACTGTTATACATGTATTTTATGTCATGTTTTAATATGTCATTGTTTTAGGATTTCAGTTAGCCGTACTGATCAATTAGGTGAAGCTGAGCAAATCGATCAGGACAATTTGGATTTACGTTGTCTACAAGTTAGCGCTGATTTGGATCAGTCAATGAGATATCAGCTACATATATATTTGATATTTTAGATACTTAGAGCATTAATTCATAACAGAATCAAGTTTATTGATCCTGAGTTAAAGGACAGGGATCCTTGTGAATTTAGAGAGTCAGTGATAGATGAAATTAAATAAAGTTTATCTATTTCATGTATCTTCTTCACTTTTAGGAAATGTGATCAGCACGTTGTTCCAGTTCAGAACTTTATCCAATCATTCAAAAATGCCATAAGTCGTGTACGTATACATGCACTTTTGTAGTGCAATATCTATTGTGTGGAAAACAAAGTTAATTTTTTAAATTTCCTTGCAGGTGGTTCCCTTACTATCTCATCCTAATGAGAGCATATCTAGGGAAGCACTGGCACTGATGAAGGCTCTTCTGTTCTCTGGTAATGAAGAGGTACAGGAAGGACTGGCTGCTGATATGAAAGACTCAAGGGAAGAGAAACTGTTCTCTAATTTGAAGGAAAGACTTGAAATTGCTAGCCTCAATTATAGAGAAACGTAAGGAAAACTCCTGAGTGGTTCTTATATGATTTATTTATTCATTTTTATTTAAAGTGTGGACTTGGAAGCTCAGTTAAGACGAAGACAGCAATTTAAGAAGAAGTCAATGGTAATGACAGGTTTTTCACACCAAAAATATAAACTTTTTCCACTATAGCCTGGCCCTGTCTCTACTAAATCTGCTGAGAAACTTGGTGGAGTTGAGACTGTAAGCTATCATCAACAATAATTATTTTAAAGATATAATTATTATTTTTTGGTAGAGTGTGACATTTACTGTTGGTAAAGAAGTGATGATACCAATGGAAGAAATAGGTATGTATTGAAGAGTAGAATGATACATTAGAATAAAGAGAGAGAGAGAGGGAGAAAAGGCTCTGTAACAGTGCAATCACACATAGAATGATCAATTTATACAATAGATGGAACCAGTGAAGATGAATCTCCTCTAATAACAGTCAAATCTCCAGGCAGAAAAGTAAGTGAAGTAATTTTTTACCTTTATATACATGTGTATATATTTTTTATTTTTATTAGTTGACTAAAGCAATCTCTACTTCCTCAGAATGCGGCATTGGACCAGCAAAAGAGATTGGTTTCAATTTGTTATCCAACATAATAAAACGGGATGCACTGTGGACTAATCTAGTACTAGAAGTTATTGGTCTCATGTGTGATGGACAGAATAGGACACTACAGGATTACTTAAGAGAACAGCCTGATAATTTCAAAGTTGGTGAACATTTTGAGCACATCATTAAAAATTAAAATTATTATATTTTTTAGACTACTAATGTAGTCGCTGAAGTTGTTGCTTTCCTTCACACATTTACTGCTGACATGTCCCGCAATAATTTTGAGCAGATTGGTGCTATACTCCAGTCATTGGTTGAGATGTGTGTCGGTAATATCAAAAACCAACAGATTGCATTTGATAAGCTTGTACTGGACCCTCTCAACAGAATACTCCAACTTCAGTTTAGGGGATATGACGTCAGTAATGATGATGAAAAGGTATTTTATGTGTATAGGGTTTTTGATAGTCTTTCCACTTGTCACTATAGAGTGAACGTCTATTGCATCTTGTTCAAGTTAAAGGGAGTGCTGTTGAGTTGCTTGATGTCATGCTGGAAGAAATCAGCCCACAGACTGTTAGTGTTGCAAAGGTAAGCACATCTTAACTTCATCCAATAGAAGTTATCAGTAGTATAGTAGAGTGTACATGCTCATAAATAAGTACTGTATGTGTATGTATTAGGGTATTGGATCATCACTTGATATTGAATCCTTGTTGTCTACTATGGACATGTTCTATCAGTTGAAATCCCATCCGCTGGTCAGGAGGGAGCAGATGGATGATGATTGCGAGAGAGGACTCTATAAAACCTACCAAGTCCTTGTTACTCTAATAGACTATAAAGCCATTGATATAAAGAACAAGAGTGAGTTATATATCAGTTTTAAATGTACCCTGTGCTATAGTACATTATCTATCAGTTTTATACAGTACATGATCTTTAGCCTAATTTCGAACAACTCTTTAAATTAGTCAGAATCAGCTCAAACTTGATACATAAAAGAAATAAAAATGAAGACTTTTCTTTTTGAAATTTTAGAGCAGCTAAAAGAGAAAGCAGAGAAGAAATGCAAGGATGCTTTTAACAGTTGTCTAGAGTCCTCTCATTCAATTGAAATCCACTATGAAGAGGAGGGAGCTAAGCCAATACTGGCTAGGATACACTTTCCGTATAAAGCTGAACTGAGAGATGAAGTGACCGAATTGGTCCGTTGGAACATTAACAGAGACTCAATGGAGGACAAGCAAAGAGCTTTAGTTGATTTGATGCCAGCACTGAAGAGAGATGTACTCCATCAAGTATGTAGAAGAATGTTGTATGTACTGGTACTATGTAAAGCATATGAAATGTAGAGAGTCCGACTCAAAATTAAAAATTTAATTGGGCAATGGGAATATGCATACTGACATGCAAAACTATTTGCAGATATAGCTGTGAAATTTGATATTTATTGTTATTTTTTTATTTATTTTAGACAAAATTAAAAGATACAAAGATTATGAAGCCTTTCCTTGCTTTTCAGTAAGTGACTCAATCCACTGTCCTCTATATACAGGCCTTTCACACTATAGTGCACTCAGGACTCGTTTACTGATACTACTGACCATCATATTGAACCTTTTTATACTCTTTTTGTATGCAGTGCCTGATAGAGCTAAAGGGAATAACAGGTAATTCCTTATACCTGAAACACTATTGCAATCTATTCTCTCTCACAGGCCATTCTTGCCTGATTTCCCACTGTGGTTCACCATTGTGTTCTACGTCCTTGGGGCAGGGCATTTATTGCTAGCACTTTGGATTGTTGTGGAGTATTTCATCATTAATTGGCCTCACTTTAAGCTCCCTACATTTGCCTATAATGCAAGGTTCATTTCTCTTCCTTATTATAAATTGAAAAGCTGCTATTACTCTCTATAGGGCTAAGATTGGTAAAGCTATTCGTAAGGATGCAGATACATATACTGTCCCACGTATGACTTGCATTGACGTTGGTATATTTAGCATATCGACACTGTACATGTTGCTGTTCCTCGTTTGCTCTATTCTCTCTCTCGCCTTTAAAGGATATTTCTATTGCTTTTGTCTCCTCTTCATTATTGTTCATAATGATATATTGAAGAGGGTCCTTCGAGCTGTGACAAAGAATGGTAGGTTACTTTTTGCTTTTTTCTTTACTTTTAAAATTATAATTTTCTCTGTATTCTTCCATTAGGTATGTCACTCATCTGGGTTGCTGTTCTTGGAGTCATCGTCCTGTTCATATATGCTGTCATTTCTTTCGCGTTTCTTCAAAATAATTACGTTAGGACGGACGATGCTGCACTCTACTGTGCCAACCTTGGTCAATGCATGTACTCTGTTCTAAGATATGGCTTAACTGATAATCTTGGACTGGTAGGTTCAGTTAGACTATTATCATTTTTCTATCTTTTCTCAGTTGATTCCATTTCAAAATGATGGAGAGGCTCCCGAGAATTTTGATACAAGAACTTTCACAGCTCGCTTGATTTTTGATCTCTCTTTCTTTATCATTGTAACGACCATTGGACTCAACATAGTCTTTGGTATAATTGTCGACACTTTCTCTGAGCTAAGGGAAGAAAGAGTGAGTTTTTTTCAAAGAGCGTTTTATCATTTATTTTTATGATGACATTGTTGTACACAGAATAATATTGAGACAGAGCAGAAGAGCAAGTGTTTTATATGTGATCTTCCTAGCTATGATTTTGAGAGAAGAGCTAAAGTAAAGTTTTAATTGTGCATTTGCTCAAAATGATCATTTATATCCTTCATTTTATTGCTTCTTTGTCTCTTTTAGGGTTTTTCTGATCATGTAAAGCACGATCATAACATGTGGAAGTATGTCTATTACTCGTTGTATCTTGATAGCATTGATACTGGTGATCACAATGCCATTCAGAAATATGTCTATGAACTGGTAAACCTATAACAATAAAGCTATGGATAGTTATTCTTTTATCATGTACCAGATTGGCAATAATGATACTGCATTCTTTCCTCAAGAAGAAGCTCGTTGCCTGATTGGTGAAGAAGATACTACAGGAGAGAAGATTGATGAGTTGGAGCAGAAAGTAGAGAAGATACTCCGCCACTTTAGGGAGAAGGAGCACAAGAAGAGTCTTAATGTTAAGAGGCAGGAGCAGACTAGGTGGGAGCAGGAGGTTCTTCATAAAACTCGAGACACTCGCCACATTAGCTTTCTCTCACCTTCTCCATCTATTTCTTTTGATAAACAATAACAAGCTAAAAGTAGTGAACTGTCAGTAGTTAGCAAATTTTATGTAAACAAAATTATATTTTCAATAGGCAGATTTTTTACCAATGTTTTTATTTTATGATACATCCAGCAGATTTGCTCACCTTATTAATAACTGATGAGTTTTAAATTTTACTTTTAGGACTTATTTTCTGAAAAAATTAATTTTAAAATAGCTTTCTCTGGAAATTTTCTGGGAAAATTGATTTTCCCATGTATTTTACTGGGAAAATTAAGTTTCTCAGGTAATTTTCCTGGGTTATTGACTGGGATAATTAGATTTCTGGGAAATTTGCCAAGAGACTATTTTTCCTGGAAATTTGCAGATAAGCTTTATTTTTCCTGATAAATTTGCCAGGAAACTTTATTTTCCTGATAAATTTGCCGGGAAACTTTATTTTCCCCCGGGAAATTTGCCTGCAAACTATATTTTCCCGGTAAATTTCCCGGGAAAATTTATTTTTCCCGGTAAATTTTCCGGGATTTTCACCGTAAATTTTCCGGGAAACTTTATTTTCACCGTAAATTTGCCGGAAAACTTTGTTTTCCCCGTAAATTTGCCGAGAAACTTTATTTTCCTCGGTAAATTTACCGGGAAACTTTATTTTCCCCGTAAATCTGCCGGGAAACTTAATTTTCCCCGTATATTTGCCGGGAAACTTTATTTTCCCCGTATATTTGCCGGGAAACTTTATTTTCCCCGTATATTTGCCGGAAAACTTTATTTTCCCCGTATATTTGCCGGAAATTTTTATTTTTCCCCGGTAAATTTGCTGGGAATTTTTATTTTCCCCGGTAAATTTGCCGAAAATTTTTATTTTTCCCCGGTAAATTTGCTGGGAATTTTTATTTTCCCCGGTAAATTTGCCAGGAAACTTTGTTTTCCTGGTAAATTTGCCGGAAATTTTTATTTTTCCCCGGTAAATTTGCCAGGAATTTTTATTTATCCCGGTAAATTTGCTGGGAAACTATTTTTTCCCAGGAAATTTTTTCCTTTGAAGTGATGCTTGAATGTGTGTTCCACCAAATGTCATTCTGCAATCATAATTCACAGTGGAAAGAATTAATATTAAGAAAAAATAATGTAAAACACAGTCAATTTAACTAATTTAATAATGACGACAGTGCAGTACAAAGTATTAATAATAATATAATTTCAAACAGACACACCGACAAGGGACAGGAACAAAACAAAGGAATAGACTAGAATGAAACTGATGCAAATAGTAATCACCATCATTAATAATAATAATAATAATAATAATAATAATCTATTACAAATTATAAGCTACATAAATAGGGTCCATCTCATCAGCTAAGAAAGTATCACGTAAGTGTATTCTCTGTTTCTCTCCTCTTGAGTTAATTGGTATAGTTCCAGGATCAGCTACAACAACAATACCAGCCACCACTTGGTGTTCCTCCAATAGTGAGGTAGTTATGACTGGAACTAGGTCAAGGGCTTCATTCTCATCTCCATTCAGTTCAGCAACTACCACAAGGAGTTTGTTTGATGTGAATACAACACTGCAATGAATGAAAGAGAGTACAACAATGCATATTTAATTATTAGTAGAACAGCTTAAAAAGACAATTATTAGAGCAGTATTAAGTCTATGAGTAAATGATAGATTGACAAACCCATTGATGATGTTCTTGTGACAACGAATGACCGTAGCTTCAAGATCAACAGGATGATAGCGATATCCTCTGACAGTCAATGACTCATCAACACTCCCAATAACAAACAAGTTATTAACAGCTATTAAAAAAGAAGAGAGAGAATAGAAAGGGAGAGGATGTATCCTTTACCATCATGTGCTTCATCTCTCGAAGCTGAAGGCATCATGAATCCAAGATATCCAGTCCTTGCATACGTAGCGGTCATGTCAATTCCACCAACAAGTGTTGCTTTAAAGTGCTCTTGAGTCAGGGAATCGTTCACAGAATCTTTAAGTCCATAATAGCCAATGCCATTGTGAATACACGAGACCCAAATCTGAAAAAATTGAAGTAAATAAAATGCTTGTAACTCAAAAAATATTCGTTGGAAACAGCTCAAACTTTCAACATAGCATGAGAACATCAATATGCATCAGAAAATGTAATAAAAATTGGGAGTGATTTTGGGGCCATTTTTTGGAAAAAACCATGGGCTATAGCCTTGGGTATTTTCAAAAAACAGCCCGTTTCTAAAAATGACCATAACTTGAAAATTTTTTTATCGGAATCGATTCAAACTTTCTACACAGCATAAGTACATCAATATGCATCAGAAAATGTAATAAAAATTTGGAGTGATTTTGGAGCCATTTTTTGGGAAAAACCATGGGCTATAAAACGGCCCGTTTCTTAAAATGACCATAACTCGAAAAATTTTTATCGGAATCGATTCAAACTTTCTACACAGCATAAGTACACCAATATGTATCAGAAAATGTAATAAAAATTAGGGGTGATTTCGAAGCCATTTTTTGGAAAAACCATGGGCTATAAATGCAGTAATAATAATACATACAATAAAATACAAGTTGTACATGTTATATTAGACAAAACTCACTTCTCCAATCTCAGTATGGGCACAAGGAGTCTTTGTCTCTGGGTTGACAATGACAATTTGACATCCATTGACAATCTGTATAACATGTAAATGAGCATAAGTACCTCAAAATGATCATTAAAATGTAGAAATACATGTATACACTAATCTCTGTGTACTGACCTTAGCAGACTCTGTGAGACACATACTGTATGGTGCACCTTTTTCCAGCACAACCATTCTACATATATTAAATAAGAACACAATGAAACAGAGCAACATAAACACAGTAAACAATAAGCCATTACCTGTCTAATCTCAGTGCCCTGGAGTCCACGTACACACTGGAACTCTCAGGCTGCCTTGGACCCTAAAATACAATAAAAAAGATAATAATGATACAATAATAATAATAATAATAATAATAATAATAATAATAATAATAATAATCAGTTTTTTGTAAGTGAGCTAGGCTATAGGCTATACACCACAAGGTATTACTCCGGTAATTCATTATTAGTACTAATAATTATAATGATCATTATTTATAATTGCTATGAACCTGGAAGCAGATCATTGGATTAACGCGGCAGCCAAAAGCAGCAGAGACGGCTCTTGAAGGGAGTCCCACAATACCAAAGAGAGTTGAGAATGAAGTGATCAGTTGAGTCCTTGGCCTCTCCTCACTAACAATGACACAGGACCTGAGAGATGATAAATTGATATTCTTGCTCTAGAGAAAGAGAGAGAGAGGAAAAAATGAATATTAAAAATGATGATAATTGATATAAACTGACTTGAAGTGACTCGATAGAGTTGCCCAGTTCCCTCATACACAAATCAACAACAGAATAAGAGCAATATGTGTCACGTACTAGGGAAAGAGAGAAAGAAAGAATAAGATTAATAGAATAATATGCACATGCATTGATACATGATGTAAGTTTATGACTCACTTTTCCCTGAGCTAAGTACAGTTAGCCATAGCATTGGGTTAACTTCAAGATCATAAGGATTGATCAGGACTGTAGTATGACCAGCATAAACACTAATACATGCATACATAGAAAATTGATCAGAAAAGGGAGAAAGAGAGAGAGAGAGAGAAAAAAATTTGATTTAAATAAAAGAAATACTACTGGATTACATACCCAGAGAAACACCACAGAACTAATCCCAGTCCGGAATAAGGATCAAGACAGAGTGCAATGTCTCTTGATGGATATAATTCAGAGCAATATCTGTGAGCCCTACACATACTCAATACTGCAGCATGAGTTATCTAAAAAAATAAAATATACAGACGATTATTTATTATAGCTGTTTAATGCACAATCACACAATTATACTCATATTGTTACACCTGAAAGTACATCATTACTTCCCGCCTTTTAAAATTAAAATACATATACATGTACATGTGCGTATGCCCTTTCTCTTACAGACTCAGGGAATTATAGTATACTAGACTATAGTGCTTATATTGTCTGTATAAATGTGTACAGAATATACCTTCACTCCAGATAGGACACCAGTAGTGGACACAGCAAAGTCAAGGTATGCTATAAGCTCTGGGGTCGGTGGCTTGTAAAACTTGTCGAGTTTCTTCTTTGGGAGCTCGTCGGTTTCAAGAATATTAGGCAAAGACTTCACATCAATAACTTGACTGGCTTCCTGTAAACACAATAATAGTCTGTAAGTGACATATCAACTATAAGATGCATTCAAAATATCTTGTAGTTTTACATTGCTAACAATACTAGTATTTCATACAGACACTATGTATAGAAATTAGTCATTGCCTTACTTTTGATTTTAGTATCTTGGCCAGGTTATGTGCAGTGAGTATGGCCCTTGCGTTACTTAGTTCAACAGTTAGCTTCATAGCAGGCAGTGAGCCAGAGAGATTAGAGGGGGCAGGAGGCTTTACAACAACTGGTACAACACCTACAGCAAACAAAGAGAATGTAGACATTAGATCAAAATTGCAATCTATCATAGTGTTATTTCAAAGAGAAAAATCACAAAGTAAGAATATGATAAATTCATTTATTCTCAGTATGATTTTCAACCTCTAACTGAAGGTATTATTAGTTGTACTAACCGACATAGAGGCAGCCATATATAGCAGCAATGAGCTCAAGACTTGGAGAATAGACTAGCGCAGCATGATCCCCTGAATTGAGTTTAGCCTTTTCAATCAAACAGGCACCGATACGCTCGGCCTTCTTGTGCAACTGTAGCGTTGTGATAGATTTAACTGTATGGCCCTAAAAAAGATAGAAAAAGTATGAATAAAAATAATAAAGACACGAACATGTACGTATAAAAAATAATAATTACAATTACAGTATTTCTTACTCTAGAGTCCACTTGTGTATAAAGTATATCGTCAGCCCTGTTGACTGCTCTCCATTGAAGTGCATCGGATAAGAAGTCAAAAGAAGGTCCATCAGTTTCATCAGACCCACCGCCAGACAACGGAGCAGCAACTGCTTGATTTGTACGCCCTGTCACTAAATCTCCAATGATCTGTGCAGCCCCACTAATATTTGCTGTATAGAAAAAAATCACGTAAATATTACATAGAGAATGATACATTTGTCTATAGATTAGGTATTATGTATCAACTCTTACGTGGTGGTGACTTTGGGACTGGGAGATTGTTGATGCATCTTAATAAGGAAAGGAAAAGAATTATTATTATTATTATGAAATACAGTACAAACTATTCTCTCTTTCCCATTCTTACTGGTAAGGGCACATCAGTAAATTCACAGGATGCAGACTTCCCTCCATAAACTTTGCTCTAGTGTCCTGAACATGAACAGTTCCATCAGGATACTACATCATAAAAAACAAAATATTACGTCATAAAAGTACAACATATTTCTCTACACAATATTACAATAGAATAAAGACTGATTCTTCTTACCTTAGGCAGTTTTCCGTGTCCCACTAGTACAATACCGTACAAATAAATACCATGAATGCTCTCAGCAGCAGGGACAACACTATTCATCCACGTAAAGGCCTAGAAAAGTTAAATACGTTAAAATAAACATTATTAAATCATTCAATTTAATAGATTCAAATTGAGTGCAATGAGCAATTGCTTTGTATTATTGTGATTTCCCTTGCAAGTGTGTGACTCAATCATTCACATACAACCCTATAGCTTTCTTTTATCAAGTGTATAGTACAGTTAACCTACCACTTCATCGGTACAGTTAGGTTTCTGTTCAGCCACAACAACTACTCTTTCTTCCTTTAACACAGTCACTGAGAATATAGCAATCCTACACAAAAATACCCATTAATGAAGTGCAATAATAGCATCACAATAATACAAATATACCACTAATATTACATGCACATCAAATGCTAAAAGTAAAATCAAGAGTAGATGCTCTTGGTAAAATGTGATAATAATTAGTTATACCTTCCTTTGTATATAAACCCGTGTGGCTCAACGGCCATTACTGTAGCAATAAGGTCCTCAGTGTTGTGCCTCCTGTTTCCAATCTGTATGAGCCCGTTCATGTTACCACAGACGAACAAGAGGCCACCTTCACCAACAAAACCAAGCAAGCCACTGCGTACATAGCCACCTTGTATGATCCTGTCATTCTCATCAATTGGATCAACCTACACATACATAATACAATAGAATAAGAGAAATGAAGAAGGAGAGAAAGAGAAGAGAGAATAATAGGAGGGAAAGATAGAGGAAATGTATAGGAGACAGCTACAAAATAAGAGGCTCATATCTATGTATATGGAGTCATGCTGTCTTCAGAAACACAATAATTCTGAACCAAATAAAATTAAAACAGAAATACTTTATCATTGTTCAACTAATCCAACAAATACATATGACCATAACTCAAGGACAAAACATTGATACAACATAACAATCCTTTAGTAACACCATTGAGAATATTGCTATGGCATTTGGGAAACTTTGGTATCATTACAAATCATAGTTTATTCACTTTATTGCATGAATATATACACTTATACTTTAATGCTAAAGCATAAAATTATGCATATTTGTGTTTCTAATCTATTATTACCTTGAATGTGTTTGTTGATTTCCCTTGAAGGCCCCAATAAGTTGAGCCAGCTGCTGTTGTCTGTACGCAAATCTCACCAACCTCATCAGTTTTACATAAATAAGGTAAGCCATTTATTTTGATAACGGCAACACGAGCTATAGATAATAACAGAACAACAATAAAATAATGATAATGACAATAATAATAATAATAATGATGATTATTATAATAATAATATCAACGAGTGTACATGCTTTAATTTATTCATATATCTATTTTTAATGTTTTCTGTTTTTCCCAAAAGTAATTATAATATCAGAAATGATTATTAGGTTTCAGACTACATGAGGATGAGGTTAAGAGTACAGACACAACAAATGCCACACACACACACACACACACACACACACACACACACACACACACACACACACACACACACACACACACCCTTACCCTTACGATTGTACACGACTCAATGGTGATACTTACTGAATAGCACTACCAAGTACCAGCACAAAGAATGTACATACGGTTAAATTGCTTAAACTAACATACCCCATCAATGATAACTCATCTATCACTCAATAAACAAACCATAGGCACTATTATACTATTATACATAATACATTTAAGGAGGGAAATACATCATGTACATGTACCCCATTTAATATCATATGTACATGTACATATATATGTATTGTATACTGCACATGTACAGTATATGCACAAGTATAAATGTATAGACAGACCTCCAGGCATCACTAGACCAACATCTTGTAACGTGAGTGAGGTTATACTGCCTGGCTCTTCCACACGGACTACACCATAGCTTAATCCTGATATAGACATCACACCACGTCCACTGGGAGTATTGGGAGAGGGCCTATGGGGGAAAGGGAGAGGGTGAGAGGAGGGAGGGAGAGAGATGTGAATTACCTTCTCAGTGATAGAGTGAGTGTTTCTGGTGAGCCAGCACAAGGGCAGAGTGCTTCCCTGTTCAAACCTTTGACAGTAAAAGCTTCAAAAAACATGTCACTGGAAGCAAGTGACCCTAACAACAAGAAAGAGAGAGGAGAGAAAAAGAGCACATTAAATATATTATATATGAAATACAGTACATGTACATGCATGTATGTACATGTATATTTCATAATGGTATATGATTTCATCAGAAACATTTTCGTAAATGACAAAATGATTAACAGAATTGGTGAAAATGTCTCCTTTAGCAGCAATCCACACACAAGAGATGTACATGTACATGTACTAGGTGTGAGGAATAACTTACATGGATTAACGCCATCATCAAGCAAAATCATCCTAACATTGTCCAGTTTGAGATCTCTCATTTCTTTATGCTGTGAGAGCGATATGCAAGCACTTATAGAATGGGATGAGCTGATAACAGACGTAGCTACATAAAAGGAAATACATGTACATAATGTCACATGATGATATACTGATAGCAACAAAATGATAGTAATTTTCCAATTAAACTTGCATTATAGACAATTAAGCAGAAATGTGCTGGCACAAGCTACAAAATGAGGCACAGTATTAAGTAGACAAACCTACTTCATATACAAATAATAATACCCATAAAAGAGCGTGTATCTCTGTTTGTCTCTCATGCAAGCTTATAATGGAAGAATGACTGTCTATATACCTTTCTGCTTTGTGATCATGTGTAGCCAGACAGTGGGGAGTGTTGCCATCACTGTAGGAGGAACAAAGACGACATGGAGACCATTGTAAGCAGCCTGGGGATGAGAGGAGAGAAGAGAGAAAGAATGTATTAAGAAAAAGGAAAATAATGGAAATAAAAAGATGGGGGAAAGAAAAGAAGTATAAGTATATGCATGCATAATAGTTAAAATGACAACAAAACAGTTAAAGAGGCTATCAACATCTACTCTTGGCATCAATAATATCAAAATTGGTTACATAAAGAACATCCGTGCATGTATGTACATGTACATGTACATGTACATAAGGGCATGCAGAGCTAAGTGTCCAATGTGATGCATATAAACTCACAGCCATAATTCCATGCCAGAGTCCAATGGACCTCTTTGGGTCTTCAGTACACACAACCACTTCACCTACATGTAATATAGGTAATAATGCATAACCAAATTAGAGTAAACAAGAGAGAGATATTTACATGAGAAGGAAGCTAAACATGCCTGCCATGCCCAAAACAAACAGGCTATACCTATAATGTCGTGTAAACAAACCTTCTTTGTATTGACAGGCAGTTGTGAGTGATCTACAATGAGTCAGCAATGCACCACGAGTGACTGTCACACCAAGAGCTGAGCCATCCTTAGCAGTAGTAAACTATAAAGGAAAGGAGGTAGTAGGAAAACAGCTAATACATGTACATGTACATGTACATGCACATGCATATAAGTATAGGGTATGTACTAAAAGCATCTCTAAGATAATTTGGCACAAACTATAGTTGTGGCTTTTTGCTTCCTTGGTAATAAAATAAAGATTGTTATATAAAATTACTGAAGATTTCACACTAATACAACATGAATGATGTTCACAAGTTATAAGAAAAGCCCAAAACGAATGCTAGTAAGTTTAATATTAATTTTTCATAACATAATACCAAGTTAATTTAATATACACTGTAGTATTGGTACCTCAATGTAAGCGGTGGTGTCAGGGGAGGGGCGGGGAGGCGGAGTGAAATCACGCGACGGCTTAGGAAGATGATCAATGGAAAACCAAGTCAATCTGGGCCAGCCTAATATACAGGAAGAGTAATTATCATAATAAAATTAAAGCTGTAATTATTGCAATAAAACATTATAGGAACTGTTTAAAATTATAAGACTTAGAAAACAGTATTTATATATATATATATAAAGTATAATATTATTGTTATTATTCATACAATAGCACATGCATGTCATAATGTGAATGAAATGACAAGGGGTACATGTACCTAACAAAGCACTAAACAACTTGTCCTCTAACAAAACGAGGACTAAGAGGAGCTGTATACACTTATGTACCAGCTCTGATGTAATATTGTTTATACTTACTACATTTTATTAGTTTAAATGTACATGTATACATCAACACAGAAACTATAGATGTTATCATTACAGTCTGCTGTGTGTGATAGCAGCTAAAATTGTATTAATATTCAAAATTAATTATTAAAATGCTAATCTGGATAATGTTACCTTTAAAGTGAATAATGAAGTCCTTTCCTTCCTCTTTAGGCAGTGACTTGACAGTAGTGTCACTAGTTATGGCAACAGTTACTCCTAAACTGTTTAATAAGAATCCTATCTGTTGTCCACCAGGATCCTATGATAACAAAGAGAGAAGGAGTTAAGAAATAAAGGAAAGTTGGAGGACAAAGTTAAAGTAGAGGCAGTACATGAGAGAGGGAGGGAGGGAGGGAAAGGTTGAAATGTAAACAATTGTTTAAAATGTTAACAAACACAATCAATTATTTGTCAGTCAACAAATCAATAAACATCAATGGGTGAAATTAACAGACGAATTTATTAGCAATCAAAATATTAAAGAGAAAGAGAGGGAGTGATCTTACATCTCTTGATAAAGGAGGATGAATTGCAACTGGTATGATAGCAGCATACAGACAACCCCAGAAAGCACTGGCAAAAGTAGCAGCTTCATCATTTCTGAACACAAGAGCAACCTAAATCATAACATAGAGTAACATATTACCGGTGTGTTTAAATAATAAAATCTGATTCTAAATTTCTAATAATATCATATGACTAGTGTTTGATGTCATGTGACACATACATGTACATGCATTTAAGGTAATAGAACTAACTGGATGTGACTAAACCAACAGCATGAATCTGCAGATTATATTCATAACATCATACAACACACACACAAATACAAAGATACACACACACATGCTGCATAGAACAAAAGCAACAGGTGGACTGATACAACTATTACTACTAAACTTTAAAAATGATATATTGTAAGACATAAATGTATATATACATGTATATTTAAACTGGAACTGTACTATATATGATAGCCTTGAGTATATAATACATACACATAATTATTCTACAGTAATATTATACATATACATGTACATGTACATGTACATATACATTGTAGATGAATGCATGCACTGTAATTATGAAGAATTGAAGATAAATAAAAAATGATGTACACATTATATCTACAATACAACTTAAATGCTAGGAATGTACCTGTGTATGTACAGTACACACTTACTCTGTCACCAGGTTGGATTTGTTTACCACCTCCTAACTTGTTGAGCAAGAAATGAGCCACTTTCTGTGACCTGAGAGCCAGTTTACCTAATAATAATAACAATAATAATAATGATAATAATAATAATGATAATAATAATAATAATAATAAAATAATAATAATAATAAGAGGAGGAGGAGAGTGAGTGGGAATGACACACATGACAGATGTAAAGTAAAATTATAAGGGAGAAAAGAAATAAGAGTAGATACTGTAGTAACACTTTTGGTAGTAAATATAGAACTATATGTAAACAAGATAGGGGACAATTAATATGTACATAAATGATGCATACATGCAAATACATATACATGTAGTTACAATATACCAGTACATGATTGTGTGCATAAATTAAAATGTTATCGTACTATAAGTGCAAGCAACTGATGCCTTTCCGTGACTATCAACGACAGATATAGCAGGATGCTTCCCAAGTGTGGAGCTATGGTGCTGTATGGCCGCTTCAAGATTACGGTGCCAATCTTGACGACTCTAAGAAATATTAATAATATAATTTACCAAATGGAGCAAGAATTATAATAATGGAATAATGGTAATGAGTAATAGAAATGAAGCAAAATGTGTGTGATAGCTAGAGAGAAGAGTTTATTTTTGTGATGTCTGCATTACCTCCAGTGGTACGCCAGACACAGGCTGCATTGTTGGGCCAACAGGTCTGGGGGCTGAAGGATCTTCAGCAGGTCTAGCCTCTACAAACAAAAAATAATAATAATAATAATAATAATAATAATAATAATAATAATAATTTTTAAAGTCATAATCAAGAACACTAGCACAAAGGTACATGTATTTCATGACAATCAAATGCTATTGTTGGATTTATTATTCCATTCTCAGATGTACATGTACATGTACTCAACACTGGATCACTAACCTGCTATATCTTCGTCTCTGAAATATTCCTCAATAGGTCTCCGGTTCTTCTTGGGTCTCTTTAATGTGTTCAGGAGCTGTTGAATCTTGTGTGACACGCCTCCTTTGGCAGCCCCAGGGCCTCCTCCTCCACCAGTCATACCTTCAACTATTAATAAAAGTCATGTGACTATCACACGATACAGTGTAATCTATATGTACACACCATTTTGAGGTCTTGCTGGAGCTCTACGCGGCTTGGGAGCAGTAGGAGGAGCAACACCCTACAATAAACAAGAGAGAGAAGACATGAAATATTAAACATGAGAGCCTTTAAGCATACGTGAGTAAGAGATCCTGATCCTCCTCCTCCTCCAAAGCTGCTTCCTCTACTCTCTTGCGAGAGAGCCTCAGAGCTAGGGGAAGGAGACACTGAGAGGAGTGGTACCAGACCACCGGTGTTACGACGGAATGACATCGGCTGTAACTCAGGCCCATGCTCATGCCTGTTCCTTTCCAAAGCAGCCTGTACCATGGCTGACCTGGCATCTAATGGAGAGAGAGAGAGAGAGAGAGAGAGAGAGAGAGTGAGTGAGTGAGAGAGAGAGAGTGAGATTCACTACTGTCCCGGTCACCATGATGTACTATGATTTGATTATGGTAGGAGATGTGTGCATATGTAATTGAGTGGCAATTGGCAAGACAACAGCAGCTGCTTGATACCAATAATAAAAAATAACATTAAGATAGTAAACAAGTCCGATCGATATAAAATTAAATTACCATATTCACACACATGCTAATGAATGAAGTTTGAATTCACTTTTCTATGAATACAAAAAATGTTGACCTTTTATAATGAAGATGTATTCCATACTGAATACTCTACCGTATTTGGGTGCAATAATTATGATTGCAAAAAACAATAAACATTGCTATCAGTAAATAACATAAGTAAAACAAAATTATAAATTCTCTTTCATATAAACGTATATGCACGTAACTTGATAAACCAAGTATATACATACATACATGTACATACTCAGTTTACTA
Organism: Amphimedon queenslandica; assembly: GCF_000090795.2. Lineage (NCBI taxonomy): Eukaryota > Metazoa > Porifera > Demospongiae > Haplosclerida > Niphatidae > Amphimedon > Amphimedon queenslandica. The sequence continues at coordinate 644,784 of NW_003546253.1, read as the reverse complement.
ACCTACAAGTAGCTTTTCTCTCTACTTTCCCTCTCTCTCTCTCTCTCATCATAATCTTCACATTATCATTCCTGTACAATAATAATTATAGACTACAAACTTACGCGATTCTACATGATGTTGATGTGAATCGTGTTCAACGTAAGCAGGAGGTTGAGGAGAAGACGAACGACCCGACGAATTACTACCCAGAGACCCAGTACCATCTACATGTACACAACAAATAGGACTATGACATATAATGGATACTGATACCTGATATGGTCAGGTAAGGCGCAAGGAGTTTAGCTTTCTTCTTCTCGAAGCCCTGCTGAGTAATGTCGCCTGTGAAGAGAATGTGAAGCAAGTTATGCATGTACATGGAGATGCAAATGAATCAAAATGAAGCACCAATTATTATAATTAGCAAGATTAAAGTGTCGAAAGTACATGTATATAATTAATATGATTATAGGGTAGTTTACAGTTTGATTGAGGATAAGATACAGAGTATGGATAGGCTAGACAATGGCCAGACAGAAAACCATACAACTTTAAAAGAGTCATTCGTCACATCAGTAAGACACAAGGGCATATAAACATAACACAATCTGTTGACATAAAGCTACATTAATGGTATTGTATAATATTATGAACAAATAAAGCTTCATTGTATAGGGGAGCACATTAAAGACTAACAAGACCTAATTCTCAAAAGAATATCCAATTACATTAAAAGGGACACTGAGGGCAATCATAAAGGGCTACCCACCTTCGTTTAGTTCTTCCTCTAGCGCTCTTATCTTTTCTAGCACGTCAGGGGGCACCCCGTGAAGTTCAACGCTAGCCATGTCTTAGGGATCTAGAGCTAGCGCGACAGAAATAAAAGAACGAGACAGATAGGAAAGAGAGAGAAGAAGATAGGGTGCACACACACAGGTCTAATAAAATATCCGGAGAAAATTAATCCGTACACAAACCGTTAACCTCAAAGGCGTGGTCAAATGACATACTCCACCCACTTTGTGATTAGATTTTTTATAAAAATTGCAAAGTGTAAATAAGCCAAATTTACACTCAGCTGAGCTGAAGTCATCGAAATGACGAGCTCACAGGCGAATGGTGGAACTTCAAAATGGACCCCTCAGCTAGCTGCTCATGATGGCAAGAAAGACTACCGTCGAAAAGTGAAGTATAATCCATTGTGTAGGGCATTCTTCTGGTTAGTGTAATACATATATTATCTATAATTAGACCTTATGTAATAGCTGGGTGGACCCACTCTTCTGGCTGGGCTGTGGACGTAGTCTTGAATTTAGTGATTTATATGCTCACCCACCTGAAGCTGATTCCAAATATCTTCTAGAGAAATTTAACAAGTAAAATACCAGCTATGTTAGCGATAATAAAGAATCCTTCTTATTAGATATTGGTCAGTGGAGCTGCAGAGAAGGAGAGAGGGCCGTTCTCCAAGATTGCTTCTGGTATGGGTGAAAATTTTCTGGTGGAGAGTCCTATTCCAAGGGCTACTTGTATTTTTACAGGTTAGCTGTTATTATCATTTTAGTAAAAATTATAAATAACTTCATATTATATAGATCTGTTGCATGGCAGGAGTAGCTGAAATATTAGGTTACATAACTGATTATTTTGTTATTGAGTCCCCTACAGCAGCGGATACAAGAAATGCTTACCTTTATGCAGTGGGACTTGGTCTAGTGTCATTGTGTATTATGCTCTGCCATGCAATGTGCTTCCATATAGCAACACTACTTGGAATGTATACTAGGATAATAATGACTGCAGCTTCTTACAATAAAGTATCTAAAGTTATTTGATAGTGTTATTTTTTATTATTTTTTATTGCAGATACTTTCTCTTAGTCAGACTGCAATAGGTCAGTTGACAGTTGGGCATATTGTTAATTTAGCCTCAAATGATGTTCACAAATTTGATCAAGTGAGTCATCTCAATGCTATTTCTTAGCATTAACACTTGATGTAGGCATTTCTAATGTATCATTACCTGTGGATTGGCCCCTTACATGTGATATTGACCACATACTTGATGTTTCTTGAAGTTCAGTGGAGTGCATTCATAGCTACTGCACTTCTTGTGCTTCAGATACCATTGCAGTCAGTACTTGCTAAAGTTTTTACCAAAATAAAGTGAGGATTGACTTTCAATGGAGGCAATGCACTGTGCTCCAATCATAGATTGAAAGCTGCCAGATTAACTGATAAAAGAGTAAAGGTCATGAATGAGGTTATCAGTGGAATCAGAGTCATTAAGATGTATGCATGGGAATATGCTTTCAGTGATGTAGTGGCAGCTATTAGAAAGTAATGCTAATTTATATCATACTGTCATCCCTTATGTGTTCTGCACAGATCCGAGATTTATAAGCTTCTACAGTTTTTTGCCTTCTTTTCAGTGAGCAGTCTGTATGAGGCCATTTCAAGGACTACCATTATGTTTTTGGTCTTCTCTGTCTATGTTAACATATCTGAGGAGGAACTAACTCCTAGAAAGGTCTTTGTCTCACTGTCTTTGATCCAATTTGTTCGCTTGACATCAATTCGTTTCCTTATCATATGCATACAACTTCTGTCAAATGGAAGAGTTGCATGGATAAGGATAAAAGTAAGGAAGTATAGCTCCCTGTCTTATATATAAGGGATTGTCTATGCAGAATTTGCTTCTTATGGATGATTACTGGACCAATAACATACAAGAATATCAAAACATAAATAATTCAGAAGGTAATGAATGTTATTTTTATGGCCATTTTGTTAACTGTACATATATAGATCCTACTGTTATCTGTCTACAGCCAATGCCTAGTGATAGTGGTGCTAATGAAGTAATAGTAGAGGATTTAACTGCTTCTTGGTCAATGGATGAAAATAAATTGTCACTAAGCAACATATCTTTTACTGTCAATAAAGTAATTAAGTGATAATGATTTAGTGATATTTTTAATAATTATTATTTTAGGAGAAACCATTGCTAGCTGTTGTGGGTAAAGTTGGTTGTGGCAAGGTTAGTACTTAATGCATTATGATTTGTTTTAATCAGCACACACAGTCTACTCTTCTTCAGTGTCTATTAAAAGAGCTACCTGCTTTGAGTGGTACGGCAATGGTTAAAGGATCAATTGGGTATGCTAGTCAAGAAGCATGGGTGTTCTCAGCTACACTGAGGGACAATATACTGT
>NW_003546253.1:638874-641281 GCF_000090795.2 Amphimedon queenslandica | reverse complement strand
CAGACAAGATTGTTATACTAGTAACTCATCAAGTACAATATCTTGAACGATGTGATGCTATACTTGGACTGAATGAGGTGCATGAGTAATGAATGTAGGGTTTTATTTATAGAATATTCTGTTAGGGTCGTGTGTTAGTGTATGGTAATGCAAGGGATGTTCTGAAAGAGGACAGTGGTATATTTGAACTATTAGTTGATGATACCAGTACTTCTGATGATGGCTTTAAAATCAGGAAACAAAGTATTAGTACTGGATTAGAACCACAAAGTAACAATTTTTGAAATAATTATAAATATCTACATGTATTAAAACAGTTGCGGTAGAATTTAGTCAGAAATTGGAAACAGTTGAGGAAGAGGATGACAATGAAAAGCCACAGAAACCTGAATCTATGCCAGCAGAAGAGCCAGTAAGAGAATATATCATTGTCTTTGTATACATATACACATTATTATTAAATCTTTCTATAGGAAGTTACTCATAAATTGTCAGTCCCTGCTGAAGAACGTGCTCATGGAAATATATCAGTCAAGACATATTTCAACTATTTTCTTGCTGGTGGAGGATATATTTTCACTATTTTTGTGTTAATTATTTTCGCCATCACTGAAGTTAGTTTATTTTGAAGCTTCCTTTAATGCCAGTGTACTATACCACATTAGGGCAACATTGTCACTGCTGACTGGTGGATATCTGACTGGTGAGAAATTTATATATACATTAGATCTAGTAGTAGAATGGTATATTACTGATATAGGGCTGACTGTGAATCAGAGACTAATCTCAATAGGTCTACTTGTTTTCTGTCTGACAATGAGCGCATTGGAATATATGGAGGACTTGTAGGATCATTGACAATATTTGCAGCATTGAGAGCAATGCTGTTCTTTGTGCTGATGTTGAACGCTTCAAGAGTTGTTCATAATAGAATGTTTGCTAGAGTATTGAGAGCTCCAGTTTTATTCTTTGATACTAATCCTGTTGGTTAGTAATGGATATAGCTGGCTGCATTTATTCATAATATGAATGTACTTTGATTGTATAGGACGCATATTAAATCGATTCTCAAAAGATGTTGGATTTTTAGATGACAGATTGATAATATCATTTAATGATTTTCTTTCAGTAAGAGTATAACAAGTTTGTGTCACTAATTATTATTATTATTATTATCATTACTATTACTACTATTATTATGATAGATATTTACAAGATTTCTATCCACTATGATTGCTGCAACTATTGCAAATGTGTACACATTGTTTGCTGTTGGTTTTGTGTTTGTTGCTGCATGGACACTTCGTTTCTATTACTTAAAAACAGCAAGGGACATCAAAAGATTAGAAGCACTCTGTTAGTGAATAATATTTAATGTGTGAATCATAATTATATACTTTAGCTCGTAGTCCTATATACTCTCATCTCTCACTAACACTACAAGGACTCCCTACCATAAGATCTTACTCAATGCAAAGTGAAGCTATGAATCATTTTCATACATTTCAGAATCAGAACACTCAAGCTGCTTATTTATATGCTGTTACTGAAAGGTCAGTGTATCAGTATTTCACTTGTACTGACTCCCAGCTATAGGTGGTTTGGTATGAGGATTGATTCCATTACTTCTATCTTTATCACAATTGTAGCTCTTGCATCAATCCCAGTAGCTTCTAGTAAGTATAGTGCCTATTATACTAATGATGATATTTATAATCATCTCTTCAGCTCTCAATGCTGGGTTAATTGGTCTGTCTTTGACTTATGCTGTTACTTTAATGGGAGCTTTTCAATATTGCATCAGGCAAAGTGCTGAAGTTGAGAGTTTGGTAAGTGAATTAAGTTGTTTGTGATTATCAATCCGTGTCCTTTAGATGGTATCAGCTGAGAGAGTGATGGCTTATGGTAGACTAGAAACTGAACCATCTTTGGAAACCGATCCTTCAATTTCACTGAGTTCAGACTGGCCAACCAAAGGACACATTGAGCTAAACAATCTTTCCTACCGTCATTCAAATGAAGGACCACTTGTACTTAGAGGAATTACATGTAACATTAAACCAAGTGAAAAAGTAAAAAGACAAAGTATATTTAAAATATTAAACTTTGTACTATATAGATTGGTATTGTGGGTCGTACTGGAGCTGGTAAATCGTCTCTCATTGGAGCATTGTTCAGACTAGCTGAACCAACTGGTAGCATTAAAATTGATGGAGTAGAAACCACTCAATTGGGCCTTCATGATGTTAGGAGCAATATGTCAATCATACCACAAGTAAGCTCCTTCATTCAATGACCTGCCTGTACAATACATATGCATATAGGATCCTGTGCTTTTTGGAGCATCAGTACGCTATAACCTTGATCCATTCCAACAATATGATGATGATAGAATATGGAGGACATT
>NW_003546253.1:587484-638775 GCF_000090795.2 Amphimedon queenslandica | reverse complement strand
CAAGTGATACGTGAACAGTTCTCTGATTATACTGTACTAACTATAGCTCATAGACTGGATACTGTCATGGACTCTGACAGGATTATGGTATAATATAAGTAATTGTGTCCAAATCTCATTTAGATTATTACTATAGATACTGAAATCAGGTAAACTGATAGAGTTTGATGTACCTCATATACTCCTCAGTCAATCATCATCATATCTCAGTAAACTAGTGGAGCAGACTGGACCTAACAATGCTGAAAGATTGAGGAACATTGCTCTTGAGTCTTACAATAAACTTAATTGATGATAATTAACTTTTGCTACTCAATAAAATATTATTTATTAAATAATATGGATCTGAAGATGCTTAGCTGTTTTTTCAGTAGTCTTAACAGCTACAAGAATACCTACATGTACATCTGGAAACAGTAGCAAGTACACAGTTCAAATAGTAGTACAATACAACACAAAAATTCATACAATAATATAATACAATAACAATAATAATAATTACTAATCAGTGTATGTGTGTGTGTCTGTGTGAATGCATTAATTCATGTCATCATCATAGGTGGTAGTGATTCATTCATCATGTCAGCTTGTGAATCTTTCATTGATACTGTTAGATCACGTCTGAACACTGATAGATTCTGAGTAAACCTATCAATGAATTTAATAATGAGTTAATCCCTTTGGCAAATAAAGCTCAGTTCAATCAAAATACACTATACCATTTTCTATAATTTCTTCTTCCCATAGTAACATTAGCTTACTTGTCTCTGTTCCTAGTGGACATGTTGTACTCAATCCCATCCATGAGGTTATCAAAACAAACTGACATTGAGCTCTGCTTCTCTAGTGGCTGAAGTGAGACTATCTGATCACGTAGTGTTTTAAAATACTAAAAATAGTAACAATTATTATAAAATACTAAAAATAGTAACAATATGATAAATACTAAAACTAACATCTTCATTAAGTAATATAAGTCCTAATAGTGGGCGTGACATTGACCACTGGATGCGACACTTCTCAAACATCACTGTATTTAATATTGAATTTAACATGTCCTAGAAAATAAATAAATAAATAATCCAATGATATAAAGGAGGTTCACATTTCATTATGGATGAAAATTACAATTAAAACTGTGATATATTCCTTACTTGTAATATTTCGGGTCTGGCCTGTGGTAATTGTAGCAGAGCATAAGAAGGCGTGAATGCTCCACCCCCTCCTCCTCCCGTTTTCTGTTTATTTAGTTTTTTAAATAAGAATGTTAATATGTGATCCAATGAGCTACAGCAACCAGTGCAAACTGATGTATCTAAGATAATAATAACAACAAAAATCAATAATAATAATAATAAGTTAATTCTTAATACAGTCTACACTAAAGTTCAACATGGAAAATTTAATGATATTTTAGGGGCCAATTAAGAATGTCTTACCTAGTGATGAGAGTCCTTCTGATAATGATGATATTATATATATAATAACCTATTAATTATTAATTATCAAAATAGTCATTGACTCGTTGATTTACATACATTAGGTTCAAGTGTGCTAATAAATTCCATATGATGTTGCGTGAGAACTTCCAGTAAAGGATAGTACGAAGCACTTAACTTAGGATAATCCTACAAGTGTGATGGAGAAAAGAAGAATATAGATAATTATATTGTAAAAGGAGGATTGAGGATGCGTACCAGTAAGTTTTTCAAGGGAAGTGATATCAGTAGCTTTACAAAGATGTTCATAGCGTCCTCCATAGCAGTGTCACCATAAAGTTTAAGGACACCAAAATTGACATAATTACCACAAAGGGAGGACTTGAGAAGAGAAAACGAGATTGCTATCCCCTTTAACCTAAGATAAAAAGAGAGGGAAACCTTATCAGTCCAGCTGTAATGATGATTTACGTACTTTCTAGAGTACAATTCTTCTTCTGGTATGTCTCCTACTGTTAGTATTTGGCCACCATAAGTGACTATAGTTCTTGATGCTTCACGGAACAAGAGGACTCCATTGGGAGACGTCACGTCAAACGTTAGTCTCTGAGACCTATAGGGTAATGAGCCAATAAAACAGGTTTTAGAACCGGTTTTTATGTTGTACCTATTCTGTGCTAATTCTGCTACGAGTTTTAAAGTGGGCGTGGTCACAAACGAGTCTAGATACCAAAGTCTCAGTGCCTCGACAAATATACTGACATAGTTAGGATAACTAGTAATTGAATAACGTTAAGAAAAAAAGAACATATCCAGTTAGATAAAGTGCCAGACCACATGTATATTTGTAAGTAATATTTCCCACAAAGCACGCTTCATGAGCTGACAAGCATTAAAATAGTAGTATATGGGCTTTGGCCCAATTTTTGAGCTAATTTAAAAATTCATAAAAAATTCAATTTTGCTCGGAATCAGCTCAAACTTTCTACACGATATAAGAACATGTATAAGCATCAGAAAAAATTATAAAAGTGAAGAATTCTCTACTTTTGATTTTTGGCAAAATTTGGCCAAAAACCCTGTACTATAGTACAGGGACTTTGGTCTGATTTTTGAGTAACTTTAAAAATTCATAAAAAATTCAATTTTGATCAGAATCAGCTCAGACTTTCTGCACAACATAAGAACATGTATGTGCATCAGAAAAAATTATAAAAATAAAGAATTCTCTGCTTTTCAATTTTGACAAAATATGAGCACTATGCCAAAGTCCTGGTATTTCTGTACCATATCTCTATACATTGTATTGTATATCTTTATATACAAGAGACAGAGGAGGATACATCCATTCAAAGAAGAGTCCATAACTTTGTTTGTTACTGAAAGCAATCAGTATGCCTCTTGAATCTCTGGCAGCTCCAACTATCATTTGCTGTGAAGATACAATTAGGTACATGCGCTGTATAGAAAGATAGTGTGGCATCTACTTTAATTTGTTGCTCGCTGAGTACAGTCTGTCCACTTAAAGCTGTCTTTACTTGTTCGAGTGTATCTAAAAATGAGAAATGATTACCAATCCATTATGTATCAAAAAGAGGTAGATTAATCATTAGTAATTTACTGATCCAATTTTTAAAAATTAAAAAAATAACTACAAATTGTAACAATAATAATTATTACAATAATATTAATGATACTTGCTTACTGGTTATTGGTGTCATGAAGTGTGTGAATCTTTCCTCGTTCTCTCCTAGTTCTACCATCAACAGTCGACCCAATGCTGTGTAGAACACTGTCCTACATCTTGTGTCCACCTGATCGCTGGTCACTATACCAAGGAATGGGAAGTGTTCTGCCTGCAGGAAAATCATAAATGAAAGATAGAGAGAAATAAAAACAGAAAAAGAGGGAAATTATAGGAGTAACAGCTCCAATATATGAAAATTTTTGTGGCTCAAAATTTCTAATACTTTTTGCAAACCTTGTGTGAAAACACAAAACTTTATTCCTTAAAAATTTTACTCTTCTATAATTCTATTATGCAATGGGAATTCAGTGAATTTGGGCCAGTAATAACTGATATTTTCTAGAGTGTGATTCTTACATTATGATTTGCTAGTATGAATTGAATGGAGTCCAATTTAAATAATTTCCTAACACTGGAGAAACCCAGCGATAGGTCTTGTAACAGCATTAGCGTCTTTGTCATTATAGATTGACTCCTCATCCACATCTTGAGATTAGTTATACTATAAAAATGATTGACCACACCCAATCAATTAAATAATTAATTAGAGTACGTAATAATTAATTAATTACATTTTCCTGACGATTACATTAAGTACCATTGTTTCGTCATTTAAACCCAGCTGCTCTCCGAGTGTTCTATACACCTACACATAAAAATATGTACTCAACATATTTAAATTAGTAATTAATTAATGATTATACCTGAGCCGATTTGTGTATCATTTCCCCAATGTAGAATTTACGAAATTGTTCAAAGAACCCAATGATTGCAATGTCCAGGTGCTCCGACCCTCTCTACACGAGAGACACACCCAAAATAAAACCACACCCAGAAATTTATTTCAAATCAAACCTGAGATAAATGAGCATCAGTTAGATCCATTAACTGTAGCACCCTACAACAGAAAATTACTTTTAATAACTACTATTAATAATCAATTTGAATAGCTATTATTAATAACTTACCTGCAGACCAGTTGCCCATCGATACTGTCGTATGCTCCAGAGTTAGAGTGAGCCACATGACCTCCAATCACGTGACCTATCAAATGTACTAGCCAAGCCAACTGGCCTAATTTAATAATTAATAATAATTTTAAAAATCAAATATACAGCCTCTCCCACCTTCTCTGAGAGAGAGCTCATTTTCGTTGCGAGTCGAACTCGATTGTAACAATTGCTGATAGTTACTGGCCGAAGTATCAAACAACGATATCAATAGTTCACATGTATTGTGGTAATCACACCTGCACACATAAAAAACAACAATACAAAAAAAATACAAAATAATACATACAAGTAAATCTATCTATAATCAAATTATGACCAATCACTTGGTAAAAAATACTCACGTACCTAGCAATGACACTAAGTTGGTCCAGTTGTTGTCCAAGTGCAGTATCATCGTCCAATGGGTCCTCTATATCATCTCTTAGGACTCCCTCAACACACTCAAGTCTTGAAGTAATGTACACCTTTACTATCTATGAGAGGAAAGATAAGGCTTCGATTAGACATTCAACAATTGTACAAAAATTATTTTAAGTTCTACATTCCATACCTCTGGCACGTAAGTGTTCAATAAGTGAGTGTCCTGTGCTCTGATGTATGGTACACTCCCAACCATCTTCTGCCAGAGACTCAATAAATAATGCACGCTGTTGGACGAGAACTGCCAACTCTAAATCAAAAAAATAATAATAAATACAAGATATATCATCTCAATTTTCCTGATGTGACTTAGTTTTGATTGATTTCCCTGTCACATATCTGTCTTATTCTACTCACCTGTAAACTGGATATGGTAAATTTAGCTACTAGCTGCAGGAACTGTGGATACTGATCCAACTTCATGAGTTCCCCTAGCTGATAGTTTGACTTTAGTCTCACTAGCAGTCTACAGAACTCGTGATAGCACTCAGCATTGGAGAGGGACTGAGAGAGAGAAAAATAAATAAAACTATAATAAATACAGTATCATACTAAATCATTATTAATTAGTGTGTGAATTAATAAAGAGAAAGGCAGAGAAAAAGTAAAGAGAGAGAGAGAGAGAGAGAGAGAGAGAGAGAGAGAGAGAGAGAGAGAGAGAGAGAGAGAGAGAGAGAGAGAGAGAGAGAGAGAGAGAGAGAGAGAGAGAGAGAGAGAGAGAGAGAGAGAGAGAGAGAGAGAGAGAGAGAGAGAGAGAGAGAGAGAGAGAGAGAGAGAGAGAGAGAGAGAGAGAGAGAGGTGACTAAAGGTATATGTCTCACTTGAGGTGATTCTAATATTGCTTGAACTCCTTTCACCAGCTGCTCCAGATACTGGGCTCTCTCCAAATTACTGAACAGCGAGCGCCTGGCACTAGCCAATTGGACAAGGCACGATACAGACTAAAATATAATTTAATAAATATAAAAATATGGACACAATTTCTAAATACTTACATATGTGGCCAGTCTTGGTGGGAGAGAATGAAAGAGCCCAAAGAAAAGTTGTAGAGTAGAGAAGTCTCTAAATAAAGGCCTCCAAGCGGTCGGTATCTGAACCGTGGTGAGATCATCTGAGGATTCGTCGGTTGAGTTTCCAATGAAATCGAAAGAGAGACAAATTGAGCAAAGCTTCAGTAACCACTCAACCAGAGGTTGCTATATTGAAAGGAAAAGGTGAGATGATAATACGCATAACAAAATAAGGAAAAGGGTAAGTCCCGTTAAAAATATAAATGCACCACAACTACCACCACAATACAAAAACAATGGATATGAACTATAGATGGGTGTGGTCACTCAACTATGCGACCACACCCACGATCAATAAGGCATCACTGACCTGTTGCTCGTCTGAAATGTTGACCTGTCGTAGTAAAGTAGTTGAGAGTGTGAATATGTTATAGAGAGACTCGTCACGGAAGGACCCGGCGGTTTTACGATGCTTAGCGAGTGTTCGGGTACTCTCAAGAGTGTTCATCTCTTGAACTAACTCGTATAATATCTGAATACCAACTACACAATGTGCAGCTGAACCCTAAGAATACAAAGTGATACAAAAAAGTTATAATTTGTCCTGTATGATATTTAAATTTGTCATAGGATAAAAATTACAGCTAAATAAAATTCACAAATAAATCTATACTATGATAAAAAAAATTAATCAAGGCTTAAAAGGAAAGTCCTTACATTCCAATTAAATGGCTAAACCATCATTGCAAAAAGCTTCTCGCAAACAACAAAAACATTTAGAACAAAAATAGACATTCATGCGCACGAGCAAAAGTCATCAAACAGTCATAAGATCATGTTTATGGAGCATGTCTGGAGTTGTTTACTTGAAGGAATTTCCCGACTTCTTCGAGTATGTCTCTGAACATGAATCCCTTGCTCTTGTCATTATCAAACCAGCCATGTTTACTAATCCTGGCTATTAGCTGTACTAGTGCTCGGACAACGTAGGGGGTTAAACTAATGCGAGTGCTTAAGTATTGTAAAATATAATTACCTAAAAAAAGAATGTTTAGAGCTAACAAAGTACATGTAAAAACTATAAAAATGCATTATTATCCATCCATTCATGATTGTAGTTCATTTTTGTAGTAAAGATGATAGAATGATGTGCCAAATGAGTGACCAAGCATAAATTTCAGTTACAAGTGTACTGAATGCTAGCTAACACTGATTCATTGATACTAACACTGATTCACTGATATTAATTCACTGACATGATCATTGATGCAATTGCAATACTGATAAGCTGACATGCACGTCCATAATGCAAACGCTGATTCATTGATGCAAAAACTGACATATCCTGATACAAATCACTGATGCAATCAAGGATCAACTCACGTAATTGTAGTCTGTCATCAGATGAGAGAGAAGAGGTTGGGCTAGTAACTAACTTAGTGAGTGTTGATGCAGCCAATAGCAATGCATATGGAGACTGCAGGGGATAGTAATATACTCATACAGGAATATCAGTCAATATACCTGTGAGTTCTCTAGTAATATCTGGCACTGGGGTAGGGAGTTGGGCGATTCGGAGAAAGCAACTAAAGTCTTTTCTGCTCGGCGTCTGGTGACTATATCACTTGACTCGTATAACTGGTGGCAGAGGAGCTCTAACTGTACCAGCTGAAGGAAAGGGAGAGGGATAGGTGAGAGGAATAAAGAGGAATGAAGTGTAGATGATAAACAAACCTGATCCTCCATGATGGGTGAACCACGTGCACGGAAGTTCGCGGAAGGAAGGGCCGCGGGAGAGGCAAGTCCGGAGAGTAACGGAGAACGGGTTTGCACTGACACGTGGGAGCACGTGGGATAATTATAACGATAAGAAATTGGCATTTACGGATATCAACGGGGAAAATAGGCGGGTTTTGGCGCCATTGGGTGTTATGTCTTCACCATCTCCTCCTTCTCCTCCCATTCCAGTAATTGTGGAAGACATTGATAATCATCCTGTCCTGCCTATTCATTCTATTCCCTGTCAAATATTAACAGAAGATGGAACTAGAGAGGCAAGGGTTAAAAATTGCTTTGAGACAACAATCACCAATGAGAAACAAGAAGGTGTGAATTGACTTATATAAGCCATTATGCGATATGTATTGATGTCCTTATGCTATGTAGAAAGTTTGAGCTGATTCCGACTTCAATTTGGCCATTTTAAGAAAACGCTAAAATTCTCAAGGCTATAGCCCATGGTTTTTTCAAAACATGGCTCCGAAATCACCCCCAATTTTTATTACATTTTTTGATACATATTGATGTCTTTATGCTGTGTAGAAAGTTTGAACTGATTCTGACTTCAATTTTTCAAGTTACGGCCATTTTAGGAAAGCACTAAAATTTTGAAAAATACCCTGTACTATAGCCTATGGTTTTTTTCAAAAAATGGCTCCGAAATTACCCCCAATTTTTATTACATTTTCTGATGCATGTTGATGTACTTATGCTATGTAGAAAGTTTGAGCCGATTCCGATAAGAAATTTTCAAGTTATGGTCATTTTTAAAAACTGGCCGTTTTTGAAAAATACCCAAGGCTATAGCCCATGGTTTTTTCCAAAAAATGGCTCCGAAATCACCCCCAATTTTTATTACATTTTCTGATGCATGCTGATGTACTTATGCTGTGTAGAAAGTTTGAGTCGATTCCGATAAGAAATTTTCGAGTTATGGTCATTTTAAAAAATGGACCGTTTTTTGAAAAATACCCAAGGCTATAGCCCATGGTTTTTTTGAAAAAATGGCTCCGAAATCACCCCCCATTTTTATTACATTTTCTGTTACTTATTGATGCCCTTATGCTATGTAGAAAGTTTGAGCCGATTCCGATAAGAAATTTTCAAGTTATGGTCATTTTTAAAAAACGGGCCGTTTTTTGAAAAATACCCAAGGCTATAGCCCATTATAGCCCATGGTTTTTTCCAAAAAATGGCTCCAAAATCACCCCAAATTTTTATTACATTTTCTGTTACTTATTGATGCCCTTATGCTATGTAGAAAGTTTGAGCCGATTCCGACTTGAAGTTTTTGAGTTATAATGATTGAAAGTACATCTCTCTTTAGGTGTAGCGTGTATGTCAGCTTCATTTCGTGGTCGCCCACTTCAAGGAATAACTCACGATTTACCTCAAGACTACACTGGTATACGTATAGTACTACACTGTATTGTATTAATGATGCATCACACTACAACACTACATTGGATTCACTGCAGCTGCTGCATGGGCAAGTACTAATGAAAACACTTGATTCTCCTAAACCTATAGCAGTATTCATATTGCTTCTCTAATGTTTGGCTTCAACCTTAACTAATAAGTGAAGAGGCTATATAATATGCTTGAGGTCATATACCGGGGTATTTTATCTTTTTAAAGAATTTTTCATTGTCAGGTTAAGAGTATGCCATTGTGTATAGAATTGAGAAAGCAACAAGCAATATTTGTATTGGTTTTATCTTTATCTTTATTGGACTATAATAGGTGTTGTATTATCTAGTGGTAGTAGCGAAACTGATTGTAAGGAAATGAGAGTAAAGTCAGTCTTCTCATCACTCAATGAGTGGTCTTTGGACTCGGTCCCTTCAGCTGATGAAGGAATATCCTCTGCTTTGAAATGGATTGACATTGCTAATGCTGTATGTTATATGACTCTTTCATTAATTCATTCATCTATCTTCTAATAGATACATTCAGATGTAGCAAGCTCATTTACTGATGATGGCCCTAGTCAATGAGCAAACCCTATTCATTTATCTACTGAACTCTTACTCTGCTTGATAGCACCAAGGACTCAGTGTTTGTATACATATCTAACTTCATACATGCTTGAAATTGTTGACAAAAAACAATGGATTTTTTAATAACCCACAGCTAAGGAAAAATTATAAAAAAATCAATTTTGTAGCAGTTCTATGTGGAAAGTTTGACCTAATTTTGTGGTACATTTTACTACAGTAAATCCATAAATGTATCATGATCTATTAAGTACATGTATGTACATATGTACATGCATACTGTGATTAGTATGCTGTACATGTGCTATTACGTATGTACGTGTACATGTAAAGCACTGGCTTCTGTTGAGTGGCTGATGATGCTAGCCCTAATTTAATTAATAAATTAAATCAATTATTGCTACGAAATAAATTTGGCATGGCGGTATGTCGTGTTTACTGTAAGCAACAACTTGATTGAGTTAACGGGTCAGGAGATGTAGGTTAAGACTAATGAAACATTTATAATCATTTTATAACAAAACGGAACACAAAGTAACGAAAAAAACAAATACAGTCCCACAAATACTGACTGACTAGACACTGACAATGATAATTATTACTTATTATAGTAGTGGTTAAAAAATTTGATAATGAGACATTCTATACAAAAATATTGAGAGAAAGAGGGAGAAGGAGGAAAAGAAGATCAAAAGAAGAGACATATTGAAATAAAAGGTTAGAAGAAATCAATGAAATGTAAGAATAATGATGCAGAGAGAGGGAGAAGGTGAAAGTGTTAAATATTATTATTTATTGATGCCGTGGTTTTTTTTTTTGAAGTTTAAAGTATTGACATTTGTGATGCCTCATTGAGGTCAAACTGTGAATACTGCATTTCGTTGTAGTTTCTTAAATCCAAATAACTCTGGAGATGAGAAAAATATACACGTATAATGAAAACAGACAATAATTATTGCTACCACATACCATTTTAGTTGTGTTCAGACTCTGAAGCTGGTCCGTAATCTCAAGGAAAGTCGGTCGATGTTGTGGTATATTTTCCCAACAAGACGTCATTATGTCGTAGATTGGTTGCGTACAGTGAGCTGGTCGCTGTAGTCTCAGACCAGCCATTAGTTGAGGGTAAATGTCATCGAGATTAACATCATTGTATGGTGTACCGCCAACTGTCACTACTTCCCACATAACCACTCCAAATGACCAACTGTAATAATAAAAATAATATAATAATAATAATAATAATATAAAACCTTCCACTTTTATAAACATGTACATGCACATGTAGAATGTTTTAAACATGTCTACTGTATGTATTTTACAATAACTTTTTTTGCATTTTTCATGTTTTTTGTTTAATTAATACTTGCTGGAAATATCAGTGCACTATTATTATTATCATCCATACACTCTACACTTACATGTCACTGAGTACAGAATGGTTTCCATCATGGAAGACTTCCGGTGCCCACCACCTAACCAGTGACTCATAGACCTCGTTACTATCAAGATTATGTGCTCCAATGTTGTATATCTTAACCTCCATACTGGTACCGACCAATATGTTCCTAGCACATAGGGCTGTGTGTGGAATCTAATAAGAAAAAATATGATTAAAATTATTTTAAAATCCTCTCTCCATCTCTCTTACCTTTAGTCCCGAGAGGTAGTTCATTCCGTCAGCTATTTGGCTAATAATTCGTAGCAAGTCCCGAGATTTTAGTTTTAAGTTTGACGGAACGTTCTTTGTTCCAGGGAACACAGTGTACATGTCAGGGTGACCTCTTGTTGCTCTGAGGAAACCCAGGAGGTCCCCGTGACACATGTACTCCATTATCATATAAACTGGCTCTAAAATGAGAGAGAAGGAAATAAAAATGTAATGAGAGAAGAGTACGTATTCACATACATATACATGTACATGTACAAATCAATGCAATATGGGTATGTACGCCATACACATGAAGAAATGGGGGAGATTATTGGGAGGGAGAGGGACAGTTTGTTCAGCCACTCGTCAAATATTTATCTTATTGACTTACTTCCTACTGTGCAGACTTTAATGAGTCCAACAATGTTTGGGTGTGGCTCAAATTGTGATAGATGCTCCATTTCTGTGACTAGCGCTGACACGTAGTCGTCCATGTCACCATACTCCTCTACAATAAATAATGATAGCATTATCTTCATGTTATTGTACAGTCGTGTTTATTATCATGGAAACCTTAAGATCAAAGAGAAGCACCCCATAAGCTCCGTGTGTACATGTACATGTACATGTAATTATTTTGCTTTTGATCTGCTTGTGCTTTTGTGCCAGCTTAATTGCAAAGGGACAATAGTTCATAGTAATATTTACTATAGACTATATATTAGAGGCTTCTCTGAGTTTATCTCTCCCTCTTACCTTTAATGCACTTTGCCATCACTTCGATGGATTTATTATCCTTTATTCCGGTAGCCTTTGCCTTATATATGACGGTGTAGCTTCCATCGTACAGGATGTCTGTCAGCTCAAGGTTGTCCCTTGAAAACTCATAGCAAGGATCAATGCACATAGCAGGACCATATCCTGGTGTAGCTGGCAAGGGGCTGGGGATGCCAGGGATATTGAGCATGAGCTGGGTTGACTGTGGAAATACAATAGAAAATTAACATAACACTGTATGATGTAAATATTGATACACATGTATTGTAGCTTGTGGTGCACTTCAAAGAAAAAGATTAAAGGTTTGCTTGCAAGCATACACAGGAATATACTCAATACTGATATCACACATGTACACGTAAGTGTGAACCAACACATCACAAATCTCATTAATAGTCTGTATAGTACATGTATATTATACACAAGGGAGACTGGCAGTTATAGTTCAATATAACTGAATTAGAGAGCATTACTGTCCTTATTTGATCAATTTGATAAATACATGTATTATAAGTATCACTTTTTACCTTGTTGGGTATATGTCCATTCCCACCATAATGTAGTCCATCGATATTCTCTTCTTCTGATGACTGGTGTGTCCACTGTCGCCCTCCGTGTCTGTTAGAGTTTCTCTTTGATATGGAGACCCAACAGAATATAGCAATTACCAACACTGCCAATGCTATCAGTAGGATCATCCCTCCTTAAAGAAAGAGAGAGAGAGAGAGAGAGAGAGAGAGAAAGAAGTCAATCAATGTTATGTGTATTGTAGTAATTATGCTAATGCTTCGTTCTATTTTTGATATTGGTTTTTAAAGTACTTTGATTTACCTCCAGCTGCACTTGCTGCAATTGGCAGTATAGGTGGAGACTCAGCCTCACCAGTAGTTCCAAGAGTAGGGACTACTGGTGGAGTTGATGCTGGTATTGTTGTTGACGTTACTGATGAATCGCTGGTTGGTGTCACAACTAAAGAAGTTGAGGTTGACGAGGAGGACACTGGAGGAGTAGAGAGAGAGAGAGAGAGATAATGATGTGCATGATTTTCTTATGATAGCTTAACTTACTTGGACATTTTTGAATATACTTTCTCACTATTTCACTGTATTCTCCTGTGAGATTGTACTCATTGATGGCAGCAACTTGGAAGGAATAGAATTTGCCACCAGGACAGATCTTTAACGTGAGACCCGTGGTTGGGTTATAGTCTGTTATATTCATGCTAAACTGGTTTTGTTCATCCCTAATATAAGATATAACAGTCATTTAAGTGCTACTATTATGTAGGCACATGTATGTACATATATGCATTTCTATGCATGTACATGCAGCAGCTATTATAAGCTGAAGCTTACTGGTATGAAAGGTAGTAACTAGAAATGGTAGCTCCATATGCCATTGGTTCAGTCCATATAAGAAGCACGTTATTGCCACTGACTGTTAATGTAGTTATGTTTGGCTTTTGAGGAGCACCTACAACAAGAAGTAAGAGTAATATAATAAAGTATAATCTGAGAGTACATTTGTATACACTGTACATGTATAATAAATAGCATTAGAAAATTCTCTCACCTATTATTGTTGTAGTTCTCTCATCAGCATCATTGGAGTTGCTAGCGTGACACTTGTACTCTCCGTTGTCTGAGGTAGAGAATGCAGGAAAGATAAGCTCAGATACTGTATTGCTTGATCTCGTCTCGTATGCTCTTGACTGATGGCTGCTCTGCGATACATTGGCTCCATTATGTGTCCAGTATATCTCTAACCCGGGCTCATAAGCAGAGTCTTGGACTGAGCATGGGATTGAGACGCTTGTCCCATAAATGAAATTAGTGTGTATGCTCTCTAGTTGGATGTGTGGATGATCAACACCTAGTAAGATAGTAATAACAATAATTATAATAATTTATCTCAATATCAGGGCTACATGCCCTCTTGAATGATAGAAGAAAGACTATTAAGATGTGCATATGCTTTGGAATGGAGACTTTTAAGTTATGCTTGCTGTTGTGTCTATGATGAGGTAAGTGATGAGTGGGAGAAAGGATAGTTAAAAAGAGATTTTAAATCAACATTAGTCAGGCATGCAAAACACTGTACTCTCTCTTATAGCAAAAACATGCCAGTAATGTCACGAACACCTGGATTACCCCTTTAGTCATGCAGTACAAATAATCCACACATCAATTTGATGTCGATGCTTGTACATCTACTGATGTGTGTTTACTCTTTTGACACTCAGTGATGTATGGAATGAGATTTGAATTCCTCTCCTCTGTACAAACAGCACCTGTTTGCTATTTCCCTGTTAGTAGTCCTTGCCTAGCTCCAAAGGCATCCCAACTATATATAACTATGTTTGTCTTGTTTCTATAGCATTGCTATGCAATTAGAAGGTGAGTTTTGGGTATCATTTTACAATTACGAGAGTGCTAATGGATATAATGGTTTCATGCATGTACACTCATGGTTTCTTTCATCATGCATTATATTCTTAACATAATCATCTACAGCTATAAACATACCGGATACGTTGATTCTAAAGGTAAAGGAAGAATCCCCGTGGCTGTTGTTGCCCCATATCTTGTATTGGCCAGCGTCGCTTAGTTTGAGTGATGTGAATGTGAAATTGGTCAGGCTGAGAGTAATCCTGTTATCATTGATTGGGATGTAGTCTCCATTAGAGGCTTCCTTAGCTATACTGAGTACTGGGTCTGGGGCTCCAAAAACAACAAACTTTTTCATTATGTCCTGCCCTCCTGTCCCATTTAGCTGTTGAGCTGAATCCAAAAATCTCATCAGGACAGGCCCTGGAAGTTTATGAGAACAAATTGAACTGAATAAAAGGAGCATTAGCTGACTTACCCTGAACAATCACAGTCCCTGGATAACTGAATAAATCATTATTTTCTTCTTGGCATTGGTAAGTTCCATGGTGAGTGATTCTTGTGACTGGGATCTCAATGCTACTTACAAACTGACCTACCAGTCTGAGACCAGTCCTATTAAATGTCCTATAAGAAGACAAACAAATATAGAAGCATGTGCTATATGAGGAAGAAGGGCTAACATTTGTATATATTCCTGATAATTCGCATATTGTGAAGTATCTAAGCCTTCACTCCCTCCAAATTCATCAACTAGCTGTCCTCGTACATACATCCGCCACACAACAAGTCTGGTAATATTACAATCTGTGTTTGGCCCTGGTGCAGTGCCATTAGCTACTGTAAAGTTGCCTGGGTGACTAGTGAATTCTGAAAAATAATTAAAATAACATATAAATGATATAGTCAGTGGGAGAAGTGTTAGGTCAATACATATAATTACAGATGACACTGTAGGCAGGACTACAGTTAATTGGAACTATCCTTGAAACATCTGTATACTAATATAACAGTGAGACAAGTGGGAGAATGATGTGTTTAAATCAACTAACAGTTATCAAATCTGACCTCCCTCACCCTCCCTCTCTCTTTCTAAAAAGCAGCTGGGTTGATGGAATCCATCCAATTTATACTCTAAACCCAACCTCAATAGATACTGAGTGTGAATTACATGTAATGGCATGCATAACTTGATGGCCGGATTCCACAGGTAAATGGCAACATGCCAAGGGCTCTCCTACATATTCATTCCTCTGACCACAACACATAACAAACTCATTACATCCGTACATAGACCTGAAGCCCACACTAGTATAGCCTAGCCTTTGTGCGATGATTACACATTGCATTTGATTTTTAAGGATCAGCATGGCAACAATATTAAAAATAGCACAATCAGTCTAGTTGCGTTTTGGTTGTGATGCGAGTGCTATTGAATTTGCGTGTTTTGTGACACTTTGGATTTCAAAGGTAACATGTAATGCTTGAGAAACAGGAACGTGTCAAATGGACGTTAGCATATCAACACTCTACTTAATCAATCAATTCACACTACAATACTCTACTATGGTCTATTGAGAGATTTAATTAGTAGGCAATACTGCTCTTTATGTAGTTAAGATTCCAGCTATAACTTATCAGTCACTGCCGACAAAGCAGGACACAATAACATAGTTATAATACTGTGTTATGTGTACAATGAACTCTCCCCTGCAAGACCGCAATGAAAACAGTCATCAAAACAATTGTATGAGGGTCTATCTAAACAGCATGTGGGGAAAGATGCTCTGAATTGAAACTGTGTAAAGTCAGTGCTTTTCTGGTGAACTAAAAATGAAACTGCAAGGCCATTCTGAGCCTTCTTCTGCATTATAGTAATTAAGAACCAGTCAGAGTATGCATGTCTAATCTCAGGGGAGAGCTGCCTGATACATGATCTATTGTAGCTTGATCAGATAATCTTATTTGTCACAAACAACTTCACCCCGTACTAGCTTAACAGTACCAGCATTGCCTAAAAAATGCTCGTGTATTCTTGGTGGTTGTACCAAAGCAAGAGTGCGAGCAAGACTGAATTCCGAGTTTGCAGAAGCGCCTGGGGTTTATCTTCCCAAAGAAGGTGTTCAGCATGCTTTGGAAAGGAGTGGTGGTCCTTTGATAGCAACAAGACTTACAAGCTGCGAGCAGAAAGACAAAACAAGAGGAATTCGTAGGCTTGTACTGAAATTCTAACGACACAACATTTGGCATAGCTCTGAACTAGGTGGCGGGTCAGAAAAGATGATGGCAGCTTATCAACGAACGCGGAGCAAGGCAAGTCTTTGCATGGAAAAAGGCAGTGCGTGTTTTGTTCACCTGGGGGAGGATTGTTAGCTGAGAATACCCCGAATAAACAGCAGCAGGACAGCAACAGGAGTACCTGGATTTTCATAATTGTTTTTTCTTGGTTGAAAAACTATAAGAAAGGAAAGCAACGGGCCAGTAATTTATGGAAAGACAGAGATTATCAAAATTATAATTAACTGACCTACTTTTCTTCTCAAAATATAGCAGCTATTGCCTAGTATAATAGTAGACTTGTATGATAGGTGACTGCTTATTTAAGTGTATATGTAATTCATTAATTATTCATGATCATGAATATTCATTGATTAGGCCTAATTTGGTGCATGCCCACTTGCCCAGATTTTTTTTACAAGCATAAAAAATGCCAGTTCAACGTGGATCTAGACAACCAAATCCTCCAAGAAGACCACAACAGGTTAGCTCCGTCTCCTATCTGCCCCACGCCATCATTCATCACCCCATAATGTAGCTGTAGTTGTTATTCTAATTAATGCCCACCCCTCCCCATTTATAGTTGGACAGTGTAGAGCCAATGCAAGTGGATGATCCAGATGGGCCCCAGGATGCACCCTCTAATTTTGTTGTCGATCCACCTTCAAATTTTGTAAGAAAACAGCACAATTGAGATTATGTACACGTATAGTGATGCGCGCGTTATATATAATTATTATTTTTATATTTTAAAAGGATCTCGAGTCTTATGCCAGTGGCTACGAAGGTCCAGCAAAAATAAAAAGGTTAATGTTTGTAGCTAAACACTGTCCCAGCCTCTCTGAAGATGCCCTCAGGTATATATCACCAAATGCAAATATATCCTAATACAAATATGACCAAATACAAGGGACCCAATACATTACTATGGTAACTTCATTTTCACAGGTTGGCACTAGCAGCTGTTGAAAAGACATTCAATATGGCAACGTTTGTCACTATTAGACAGAAATTATACCAGTGGTAAGTATTAGATGGTTGTAGATCAGAAAGTTCAGAAACTATAAATATATTCTCCTCTGCTATTATGGTAGAAAATCATTCTTCTTTATAATTATTATTCTTATTTGTATCTAGCACTGTAATGTGTATGTACATGTGTAATATATTAGTAATTATATCATTATTTACACTGTTAATTAATTATGTTTGTATGCGTAATTCTCAGTATGTAAGAAAAAGGAAGAGGAGACATGTACTGGGCATTAAATAGAATAAATCATCATAATTCATAACCCAGTAGCAGCTGTACAGACATGTGCATGCACTGGATGAATTTAGTACTTTATTGTATTGTTAAACCTTGCTACAGTTATTTGCAGAGGTTCAACTTATTGTCATGTTCTTAAAATAATTTTTAAAATTAAAAATTAAAAAAATGACCACCCACAGTGACTACATAGTAGCTGTGTGTATGTACATGTAGATGTAGTATATGATGTATTAAATTACAGTGCATATAGTGTGTGTGTTAATCGTGTTTACTGTACCATGTTTGTGGTCTGTGTTTGTATTAGTAAAGGAATTGAGACACACAAATTACAGTGATCCTATTTCTGATTAAGTTATAGTACTAAACCGTACTATAGTGTACGGCTATACACTAATCTAATATAATAACACTCTAATATAATATTTGTCCTCTTATATGATATGTAGCCATTCAGTCTCATTATGTATTAAGGTGCTTTTATTATGCTGATAAATGTACATGCGTGTGTACCTGCAGGGTATATAGAGTTGTGTATTAGCTTATGTCATGCTTTAGGTATTAAAGTAAACCTCAAATATGTCTCTGTTTAGCTTCTCTGCCTCTCTGTTTGCAAACTTGAGTTATACAAAGTCTATCCCGGCCGTTTGTTGATTCAAACTTTTCGTGTATTTTAAAGATAAAAGTATTGATAGTCTTTCATTGTAGCCTTTGTCTTTTAATGATATGTCAATTTAGCATGAGGAAAACATTTACATATAGATCCTATTGCATTTGTTCCCTCTCTCTCCTTTTCTTTCATTCTTCTCTACTGCACTCCATGCATGCATGGTCTTTGGCCTGATTTTTAGCAACTTGAAAAATTCGTAAAAAAATCCAATTCTAATCGGAATGAACTCAAACTTTCTACACAACATAAGTGCATGTATATGTATCAGAAAAATTATTAAAATTAAGAATTCTCTACTTTTCATTTTTGGCGAAATTTGCCCAAGTTCCCTGTACTATAGCCCATGGTCTTTGGCCCGGTTTTTGACCAACTTTAAAAATTCATACAAAACTTAATTCTCTCTGTAATTATTGTCGATCCTTTTCCCCTATTAGTACTAATGATTCAAAATATGCTGAGAATGACGAATCTGCCTTGTTTGTTACTCAAGTTAATAGGAAGTCGGCCATAACCGTAAGAAAGGAATGATCTTGTGACTTTAGTATTAATTGAAGTCATGTCCTTCGATCTTCAATTACAGCTGGAGAGACTTGATTCTGATCTAAAGAATTATCGGAGCAACTCGATCAAAGAGAGCATCAGGTAAACACTAAACATTAACCTCAGCAGTCATAACCACCTACTGTATACATGTACATGTATTGTACACGTACATGTACATGCATACTTGTATGTGCATGTACATTATGTGTGTGTCAATTGGTCATTAGGAGAGGGTTTGATGCACTAGGAGATCACTACATGGACTGTGGGGATTTAAGGTATATACACATGCATAATACATACTAATAAATCACTTAAATGATCATCCTAATGGCCTGTTATCATCATTGTTTTTATTCGATTGTTTTGACTTTGTTTTATCAGCAGGTACCACTCCCTTTAAAAGTATTTTATTTATAAAATACTCATTGTTTTATTATACAGCCCATTATTGGAGTTATTATTTCATTATACTGTTAGCAGTGGTGGTCTGTCATTATATTGTAGGGGGGTTATAGCACCACTGCCTTTAGTTTGTTTACCATTTGTAATCAGACCTTAGGGAGTAAGGGAGATACCACATAGTATCATTGTGTCCCTATCATGTTATCACTATTGTGAATATCATTATTAAAAAGAGTGCATCCTTGGATTAAAATAGTAATTCATATAGTTCTCTAGCAAGAAAAGGAAATTTAGTTTCAAAGACTGCTGTATCTTTAATCTTTATAGCAGTTCAAATGTCTTTGAAGAGATATGAATGCTGCATGTATAAGTTACATGTATATGTAATAGTGATTCTCTTATTCTGGCTATAATGTCATATCTTTTTGCTGTCTCTCTGACTTATAGCTCTGCTCTCAAGATGTACACCAGAGCTCGTGATCATTGCACCAGCTCAAGACACATAGTCTCTCTTTGCCTTAACATTATAAAGGTACTATTATAGTATATACCATTTATACATGTACATGTATATGCATGTATGCTCTCATTTATAGTACATGCATATTGATGTACTAGTATAAGTACTATAGTAATGCCTGGAATTATCAGTACATTATGATACTGTATTTTGTATTACTTATTGTATTATATTATTTCCATTGTTCTCATTGTCCATCCATTCGTTCTATCAATATTGTGTTGATTGGTGACTATTAATCAATTTTACAATGCAGACGCATGCATTTTTATAATTTCATAAGTGGAGGCTGTAATTTGGCAAATTTGCAGCCATGTGTCATTAAATGGCTCTAAACGCCAGCTATAGGTTTTATTTTGGTCAACGATTATGTACCAATTCATCAAAATCATCCCCTCCATACCATACCAATGATATAATGAATTCCTAAATTAACAAAGTTTGTATTCGCTTGGCCTACGCTCTCACGCCCACTCCTTATTATGTAGCCATACTTTACACATTAAATACTAAAGTATATATCAGAATTCCTAGAAGCACTTGATGAGATATCCCAATTTACAAATACTTTGAATTTTTTCATATAATATGACATATCTATGTAATGCGATTCTTGTTCAATAGGTCAGTGTGTTGCTAGGCCATTGGCAGCAGGTCCTCAGTTATTATAGCAAAGCTGAAGCAACGCAAGAAGTCGCTGAAGTAAGGACGCAAATATATTATCTTATTTTTATTATGATTTTGATGATTACATGTACATGTTTTTGATGTTCTTGGAATGTACTTCAAATTGTAGTACTTATATAGTTGATGTGCATGCGCTAAAACCTGCATCATTAGTCACGATGAATGTGGCGTTTATTGAATATTTGCTATTGTACAGTACGAAAATGAAAACTTCATATAACGTATGAGACTTTCACTTGCTATAGATACTTTAAGATTACTGTATGCTTTAAGCTTTCATATTTGCATTACTATTATGATCATCATCCTTTACATACTTCACAGGCTCACAAGAATCAGACTAACTTGTCTATGCTTTCAAGGCTCAAATGTGCAGCTGGTCTAGCTGAAATGGAAGGCCGAAAGTACAAGAATGCTGCCCGTTATTTTCTACAGGCTTCGTTCGATCATTGCAATTGTCCAGATGTAAGTTTGTTTTATGGTTAATGTGTTTTGATTGTCTCGAGTGCTGTCCTAACTGTCCTATTTTAATTCTCTTTGATGTAATGTTTTTTCCTGCTAATATAATTGTTATGTAAATTGTGCTTCTCCTCTCCATTTTAACACCTCCTCTCCCTCTTTCCTCTCATTGTCACTTCTTTCCCCTTCCCAGGTTGCTAGTTCTTACACCTTCGATCTCACTCCTCCTTCTCCTTCTCCTCTCTTCTCTCTCCCTCCCTCTCTCTCTCTCTCTCCCCTCTCTCTCTCTCTCTCTACTATCTTCCTCTTTCTCTCTCTGTCCTAATTTAATAATACTCGTGTATCAGTTCCTTCCTTTCAATGTACTCCCAACAGCTCTTTCCTCCATTAGTCTATGCTTCGTTCATTATGTATTTACATACACACTCTGACCTCTTCTTCATGCATGTATCAGCTAATCCCATTGCACTCTCTCATTCTCTACCTTACTTCCTCTCTAACTCACTGATATAATCATAAATGTACTGTATAATGTCTATTGTACTAGATGAGTCATGTGTATTTTGGCCTGTATACATGTATGTATATGAATTGTCACTGTTGTGTACTTTAATCTACCTTTTCCCATTCTTTGAATTGGTTTAATCTTGTTATATCAGTCTATTGATGTCTATTATGTCCCTCTCTCTGTCTCCTTTTTTATTTCTTAAGACATTAATCATTTTGTGGTAAATGTCAATTGTGTCTGTGTTTACTCTGCCTCTCTCTCTAATATCATTATGATAGTCTGCATGTTGTAATACTGCATCTTCTTGGCACAACAGCCTACAGACTATGTTTGCTTTTAGCATTTTTGTATCAATTTTAGTCTATTTTCAATCTACATGTACATGTGTGTGTCACTTTAATTCATCATTTAAAAAATCCCTTGCTAAATTTGCTAATATAAGTACACTCAATTAAACACAGGCTCAAGTCAGTATTATCATCATTACAGTTCATTCATGCCAATAGACACTTCTCCTTTATTCCTCTTTATATCTCCATTAGCTATTGTCACCATATACCATAGCTGTCTATGGAGGATTGTGTGCACTGGCCTCATTTGACAGACAAGAGCTCTATACAAAGGTCATTAGCAGCAGGTACATAGTCTAGTCATCCTAATCATCACACTCTATGCCTCATTTGTCTCTTCCCTCCCTCTCTCTCCCCCTCTCTCTCTCCCCCCTCTCTCTCTCCCTCTCTCTCTCTCCCTCTCTCTCCCCTCTCTCCCCCCTCTCTTTCTCTCTCTTTCTCTCTCTCCCCCCTCTCTCTCCCTGTCTTTCTCTCTGAAGCTCTTTTAAGCTTTTCTTGGAGCTTGAGCCTTCACTGAGAGATGTCATTTCTCAGTTCCACCAGTCGCAGTACACCTCTTGTCTCTCAACTCTTGAGGCGCTCAGGAACAGTTTCATGCTCGATCAGTATCTAGCAAATCATATATCCGACTTGTATGCACAGATAAGAAACAAAGCACTCATTCAAGTTAGTCCAATGTACATGTACATGTATGGCATTAAACCACCTCAGGAGGTGGTTTGCTGGTTTAAGTACTGAAGCGGCTGTATTATGTATGCAATGTAGCATTGTAAACCGATTCAACCACAGTTACCCGCGGACATAATTAGCTGGTTTCTGAATCACTTTGATCCAAACTGGTTTGTAGTGTAAACGGGGCTTATTTATTATTGTAGAATCATGATCTTTATTTGTTCGTATGCTGCATATATTAGTTGCCATGTGCGTGTTTATTTATGTGGAAAAAAAGAGTATATTTGTTATTGGCACTATTTTGCTTACAACTTGATGAGAACACACACACACATACAGTACACAGATGAAGAATCAAGCTACAAGCACTAGCTGATAGTAGTAGCAGCAGTAGTGGTAGTCCTGTAATGTGATACCTATTGTTATAGTGAACGGACACACACACACACACATATAGTATACTGGTCATTGATATCATGATAATATTTCACTGAGTAGTACTATAGGCTAGCATATTCTGTATGGGGCAATCACACATTCATTGAGTGTAACAATATGAGTGTGTATACATGTATGTATATTTGGTGTATCATACATGTACTAGTATAGTGGTATCATATCAGTGTACATGTATATGTGTATTTGATACTGATATAGATGTACTAATAGTAGATTTGTAGTATAATATCATCTCTTTCTCTCTTTAGTATTTCAGTCCTTATTCCTCAGTTGATTTACATAAAATGGCTGATGCTTTCAATACTGATGTCAACTCTTTGGAAAACGAGCTGATATCTTTAATATTGAACGGAATGATATCGGCAAGGATTGACTCGCATGCTAAAGTAAGGAATACAAAAAATAGAATAATAGTCACAAACTGTACAGAGGTATTTATGTAATATTTATAGCACGAGACGGTGTGTTATAAATGATATATGTTAGGGTGGAGCCACACATTCAACAAGTATGTACTGTGGGCGGTCAGTTTACACAAGCGCACAAAGCCACAGTGCATGAATGGGGCACTGCAGTGCGTGATTGGAATATACAAGTCCTGCTAATCCTTTGATGTGTGGCTACATCATGATATATGTATATGATATATATATATATATGTGTGTGTGGCATATGACAATCAAATTTTATAATTCATAAGTGTTTTGTATATATTCATGTAGATGTATTATTGATAGCGGTGGTATCTTGGGGCTACATGCACTGTACACACAGACACACACACCCAGTCCTTTGATAGCAACCTCAGTATGCACTAGTGGCTTGTAGCTTTTAAATGGTTGCATGTACACAGCACCTGTCAGCTAATGAATGTGGTCTCCTCTAGAGAGAAAGGGATGGAGGCTCTTAAAACTGACACCTGTGCAATAGGCCATTGTTTACTTTACATTCATAGGGAGTTCCCACAAGATTGGTATAGTCCTCAGCTCATGAAGTATGCTGTTTAGCTTGCTTAGTAGAACTTTGTAGAAAACCCTGATCCATGGTATTTCGTCAAAAATGGTGAAGAGAGATTTCACAATTTTAATAATTTTTTGATACATATACATGTTCTGATGTTGTATATCAAGTTTGAGCTGATTCTGATTGAAACTGGATTTTTTATGAATTTTTAAAGTTGCTAGAAAATGTGGCCCTGAGACCGTTGACGCAGAGAATGAGTGAGGAGGAATGGACAATCTAGTGTGGGACAGACCCTATTAGTGTTTAGTGTAGGGTAGATTCTTTTGAAATGAAATAGAATCCAAGATATTCACTGGCCCAATGGCATCTTAATTTAATTCCAAGAATTATCGTGTACATTTGAATGAGAAGATGTACTATAACCCTATGATCTCATTCTCATATGGTAGATGTGTGATATATTTATTGATACTTGAGAGTATTTTTGAACTGGTTACTTAATCCTCCTCGCATTTCATTAATTAGCTGCTACCCAACCAACCCTCATCCATATCCACCTGCAGACAATTGACTGGTTGCCATGACAAATCATAAAATAATACACATAATATGACATAACATGATTGATTGTAGGTTTCTATGGCAGATGGAGATATGTGTACATACATCTGATATTTATTATTATACTATTATTATGCTATTAGTATACTATTATTATGCTATTAGTATACTATTATTATACTATTAGTATACTATTATTATACTATTAGGTAATGCATTCGCGTCATATTGATCAGAGGCAGGCCATGTTTCAGAAAGCCATTGAAGTAGGAGATGCATACGTACTAAGAACTAAGGTACATAAGTACATAGAACTACCTGTACATGTATGATGTATATAATGCTATTGACACAATGTATAGGTATTGTTGATGAGAGCTTTACTACACAACAATGGAATATTAGTATCAGTAAGTACATTAATAATGTATTAAAATTAAAAATATACATACACCTATTATAATATACATTTATTTTACCTGCTATGAGTAATTTTAAGCTACATGTATTACATGTATGCACATGCACATAGCTTATAACTGGAAATATTGTTGCAAGTCACTGTAAATTGATTGGTGTTTGTGTGTGTGTGTATGTACATGTTTTGAGTTATTTGTAGTATTTTCATTTTTCTGTAGCGAAATAGCAATGTACATGTACGTTTGGCATGTACTTCTTGAGGGAGTTTCTTTACTATTCAATTATTATAATTAATTTGTTACAACTTTCACATAAATTATAAAATCATTGAAGTGTTTCTTTGGTGATGACATTGAGAGAGAGAGAGTGGGTGGGAGCTATCCTGTTTTTGTTGATCCTATTCAATGCTGACCAATCATCCATCTTAATTACTAACAATGATAGTAAAAGATTGCTGGCTCTTTTTGACACAGTACTATGTGCATCTGTTGGTATGTTGTATGGTCCAATGGTGTACTATAATTATATTATACGACTGAGTAAGTGAATGACACGTACGTGTACATGTATATATGACATGTACATGTATGTGTATATGACTTTGTCTTTCTTGGTAACAAGCTACTCACTTACCGTGTATGAGTAATTCTGAAGACTTGCTGTGTTTTTGTCTATTAGTGGCTGTTATCATATTAGCTATAAATTGTGCATGTATGGCTACTGGTCTAACACTTCTGCGGTTTTATTTTGATTGTGCTTTGAGGGCGAGGATTTTATTTATAGTCCTCAGGGGCAAATTGAAGAGTAATACTGTAATAATAATAATAATAATACTAGTGTTTTTATTTGTGAATCTATTAATGCATTATGTATATATATATATATATTATAATTTTGTAGCAGGCGTCGGATCAGAGTGATGAGACTAGTGTTGACACCAGCCCTGCCGGAGCTGCTCCAAAAAGAATGAAACCATAACTGATTAATAAATAATAATAATGATTAATTAAATAACACAGCATTTATTATAAAATTTGTTCAAGTGGTTAATGATTAATAGATAGTGATAATATTAATAATAATGATGATGATCATGATGATACATAGCACTATAATAATCAGAAGTTTAGGATTGTCGAAGACTGCGATTATGAATTTTTGATGTTAGTTTCTTTTTAATTTTTTGGATTCGAAGCTAAGAGGGCTAGGATTGGAGAAATATTCAAGAAATATGTCCTTGGCAGAGTCGTAGTTTAAAAACTGATTCACTAGTGGCTCAAAGGCAGCCTGTATCTGAGCCCTTGTCACATATTTCACTCGACTTTTAATGGCCATTTTATTGACTATGTAATACAGCCAACAGGCATTGGTTCTGGGAGCAAACTTTGACCAATCACTCCTAAAATAATAATAGTAATAGAAATAAGTTTTTTTCTCTTTATCTTATTGTATGAACTCACTTGGTTGCATTTCGCATTCTTAAGTAAGTGTCGTGCTGTATCCCGCCGTGTCCTTTGAATAGCCATGGAAGGTTATTGAGATCATTATATGAAGTACAGCTACCTGAAATGACCATAAAAGATCATATCCTAGCAATGTACATATATGCATGTATGTTTGCAATGACCCCATGCATGTGGACTTTATATGGTAAAAAGTTTAAAAGGTTACGTTAAATATAATCTTCACTTCTTTCTATAGCGATGCTCACTCTTATGTCTAGTAAGTTTAGTGTTTATTCTACAAATTAATGCTGATAGAAATAATGATACTGCAGTCACTCTGACTCCAATGGGGACTTTTATATTGAAAGCATAACTGATTGATGATTTGTAAATTCTAATGCTACACACTATGTTGCTGTGGTGATTCAACCGCAACCTTATCTACAATAAATAATGAACAACAAACTCTTAGTGAGCCATTTAAGGATGGAATATCCAATGAGGGACTTCTTTATCAATCCAGCACAAACTTGTGTATCAGTCTCACTATTAAACCACTAATTATTGCTCTTCAAAATATTTCCTGCCTCCTCCATATGCAGATACTACAGTGTGTGTGTGTGTTTGTCACCACAATCCTACTACAACAGGTTGTTGTGGTCAGTGGACAGAGTTCGGTTAAGTCATTATTAAATCAAATTATTAGTGATGAAAAATGACTGTCTATAGATTTAAGCAAATTTTGACCAAAAACTGTTGTTTTTGGTGCTTTTACCAAAAAAAGGCTTGAAAATCAGCAGCTTCACAATGATATCTTATTAGTGTTATTTGATAGAGCAAATGACTAGTATTGTCACTACAATTAAGTTATTATTATTACCTTGTGATAGTCTTGATAATGTGTAATCAATGACTGTTACGTGTACTCCTTCAGATGGAAGTACATATTTATGAGAATCAATGACAAAAACCATCTTCTCTTCTTTAGTACGTCTCACTAGGATGTTCCCTCGATGCATGTCACGATGTTCAAACTTGAGAGCCTCAAAGAAAGAGAGAGAGAGAAAATGAAAATAAAATTACTATAAAGAGATTAATGGTAGAGTTAGTTGAATGGTGGATAAAATAAGTAGAAACAAAAGGCTCGATATGTGTACGTGATAAATCAGCAAAAAAGGCAAAAGGGTGAGGTAGAGTTTACTCAAGCTTTATAAGCTGTCATTAAAAACTGTTATTACTCCCACTCCATTAAACAGACAACAATTGGAGAGCAGACTGTCTGGGGCTGTGTAGTGTTAAGGTAGTGTGTGTACAGTGTTGGTAGTGATTGAGTCTTCCGTAATTGAGTATTATATCAACACTAGGACAGGATATTAAATTATGCAATGTAAACTATAATTGTACACACACGTAATAGCAGATCATCATTTATGATTGATGAAGGTTGTAGTGAAGTGTATATCATGTAACATGAAAGGATATTTAAGGATGGACATTAACCTGATCTGTTACCATAGTAATGTATGATATGGTAAGCTTCTTTGTGTGCCTGTAAATGTTCTTTCCCTAGATACTAATTTTATAGTTACATGCTAAAAATTTTAAAAGTGGCTTTTACTCTCTTCTGTTAAATATCTTAATTATTGCTTTAAAAATATTAGTTGATGGTTATTTCTTGCTAGTTTAAACAGCTGCTGGTAAAAATGCTACCCTTTATAAGGAAAATCTATTATTCCTAATATTTCAAAGTAATTTCTCACATTCACACTACCACCTGAAGTTTGCACCCACACAGACTGTCATATCACACACCCACACAACATAGTTACTCCTTAATGTACGTGATCACACACTTTAGTACACCTCTATAAAATTTAAATTTAATATCAAAGAGTCCTGATTTGTAGTTTTGGTTAGAGTGTAAACATTGCTTGTTATGATTGGATATAATTCTTTTTTATGGAATTGTATTGGTTGTCTTGCGACATATTTAGTGGTGATCATACCTTTTTAATCAAACATTAACTATATGTACATTAGAAGAAAGAGGGGTGAGCCTATAAACAGGGGCGTATCTGAGGGGGGGCCTACAGGGGCCTGGGCCCCCCCATCAATTGTTGTAGATAATGATATTCATTGTTTGTTTTATTACTTACCACCTAGTAATAAAAATTAGCTACCTTGTAATCATTTACAATACATTGCACAGCAGTAAATGTACAAGAAATAAGAAGTAGACAGAAGCAAAACACTCATTTTATAGTAATCATTGTTGAAAATGTAAGATTTTGTTGCTTTAAAATACGCAAAATGCTATTTTAGTGCACTATACGAACGCTAAAAAGGGGTGTGGCCAAATTTTCGGCGCGCTTCGCGCGCCATTTATCTCTGAACCCTCTCATCATTTCCTTCCCAGCTACGCCCCTGCCTATAAGCAAGGGTACTGTAAATGTTCAAATAAAGGCATAGCTTAAATAAATGCCTGATATGAATAATCTCCACGCATACTTTATTCAATATAGGTACCATCTGGTTTAAAGTGTCCCAAATGGCCTAACTTGTCAGGCTAAGTTCAATGATCCTTGAGCCAGGAGTTTGAATTCCAGTTTAAACTTTTTTTTAATTTTATTTTTGCAATTTTTTTGTCCTGCAAAAAAATTAATGCCTGGACCTTTATTTGAACATTTACGGTAGATGTCTACATACCAATAGATCTTGTTGTGGTTTAATTAATAATAATAATAATAAATATTAATTATAATTCTTACTGCTTCCCCAACAGCTAATGTAGCTGCAATCTGTGCTAGAACACTCATTGCTTCTCTTTTGCTATGAAACTATTAATTATAAAAAATAATCATCATTATTTATTTTCAAGAGTGTCATCAATTCTTAAGACAAAAATTATAGTAAAATTTATTGGCTAACCGTAAAAGCTTCTAAGGCACAGCCTGAGTTTTCAAAAGCAAACATAACGTAGAGCTGCTTGGGACTAAATACATCTGAAAAAATATGCATCAATTTAACATGTATCAATATTACTATTAATATATTATTATTATATTATTACTATTATTTTATTTTAATAATATCAGTTAGAATTTGTATATATACCTGGTCTGTCATTATCGCTCTCTTCTTTCTCGTCCCAATTGTCCCAAGCATTAATGAGAAACTCAGGATACTTCCCTTTGCCAATACCCAGTCTGAGGATAACAAACACACAATGATGATGATAGTACTGTAGCCTAATTGGACTAGTTTTAAAATGCTAGATTCAGCTAGAATCAGCTCAAGGTCATCATTATGAAGCCATTTTTAAAAATTAAAAATAAGCATCGTCAGTACAGGAGCCTATAGACTCCTGGTGTTAAGTTTTTTTTTGCTTATTTATTTATTGGCTTATTTATTGGGCTTTTGCTTTTTTTTTCAAAAATTAAAAAAATGCTCATACTCGGAAATTATTTGTCGGAAACAGCTCAAACTTTTCACATAGCATAAGGACGTCAATATGTATTAGAAAATGTAATAAAAATTTGAGATGATTTTGGAGCCATTTTTTGAAAAAACCATGGGCTATAGCCTTGGGTATTTTTCAAAAAATAGACCGTTTTTAAAAATGACCATAACTCGAAAATTTCTTACCAGAATTGCCTCAAACTTTCTACACAGTATAAAGACATCAATATGTATCAGAAAATGTAATAAAAATTTGGGGTGATTTCGGAGACATTTTTTGGAAAAACCCATGGGCTATAGCCTTGGGTATTTTTAAAAAACAGCTCGTTTTTTAAAATGACCATAACTCAAAAATTTCTTATCGGAATTGACTCAAACTTTCTACAGAGCATAAGGACATCAATATGTATCAGAAAATGTAATAAAAATTTGGGGTGATTTCAGAGCCATTTTTTGGAAAAAATCATAGGCTATAGCCTTGGGTATTTTTCAAAAAATGGCCCGTTTTTTAAAATGATCATAACTCGAAAATTTTTTATCGGAATTGACTCAAACTTTCTACATAGCATAAGGATATCAATATGTATCAGAAAATGTAATAAAAATTTGTGGTGATTTTGGAGCCATTTTTTGAAAAAAACCATGGGCTATAGCCTTGGGTATTTTTCAGAATTTGGACGTTTTCTTAAAATGGTCGTAACTTGAGAAATTGAAGTTGGAATCACCTCAAACTTGCTACACAGCATAAGGACATCAATATGTATCAAAAAAATGTAATAAAATTTGGGGTGATTTCAGAGCCATTTTTTAGAAAAAACCATGGGCTATAGCCTTGGGTATTTTTCAGAATTTGGGCGTTTTCTTAAAATGGTCGTAACTTGAGAAATTGAAGTCGGAATCACCTCAAACTTGCTACACAGCATAAGGACATCAATATGTATCAAAAAATGTAATAAAATTTTGGGGTGATTTCAGAGCCATTTTTTGGAAAAAACCATGGGCTATAGCCTTGGGTATTTTTCAAAAAACAGCCGTTTTTGAAATGACCATAACTCGAAAATTTCTTATTGAAATTGATTCAAACTTTCTACATAGCATAAGGACATTAATATGTATTAGAAAATTTAATAAAATATTGGGGTGATTTCAGAGCCATTTTTTGAAAAAAACCATGGGCTATAGCCCATGGTTTTTTTTATAGCCTTGGGTATTTTTCAAAAAATTGTTCGTTTTAAAAATTGACCAGAACTTGAAAATTTTTTATCGAAATTGCCTTAAACTTTTACGTAGCATAAGGGCATCAATATGTATCAAAAAATATAACAAAAATTTGCGATGATTTTAGAGCCATTTTTTGGAAAAAAACCATGGGTTATGCCTTGGGTAATTTCAAAATATGACCTGTTTTTTTTAAATAACTATAACTTGAAAATTTTTTATTGGAATCACCTCAAACCTTCTACATAGCATAAGGACATCAATATCTATCAGAAAATGTAATAAAAATTTGGAGTGTTTTGGTGCTATTTTTTGGAAAAAATCAAGGGCTATGCTATAGCTTGGGAATTTTTTAAATGCTCATAACTTGAAAATTATTTGTCAAAAACATCTCAAACTTTCCACATAGCATAAGGACACCAATATGCATCATCATGATCATTAAATTGTACTCACTTGTAAAGTTGAACAAAATTTTTTGTATAATATCTTGCATCCTAGCAAAATTTAAATAATAATTTATAAATATTTGTGCTTACTTCTGACTGGCCCAGATGACTAAGTTCTCTACAATGGGTGTTGTTTGCATACATAAAACCAAATTAATTATTCATTACTTTGATATGACCATCTCTGGCAGTATCTCCTCAAAGGTCTTCTGTTTTTCATCGTTAATCAATTCTTTGCCTTCAATGGGCATAATCTTTAATCGTGTGTGTTGTCATATGAGAATTTGTGTGTGTACATCAATTATAAAGAGAAGGGAAAAGAAACGAAGTTTGTGTGAACGAGTAAACATTGTCCAAATACCATCCCACACCCTTGCATTACCTTCACTGCCAGCCCATCACCTTCGGGTGTGTAGCAACTAAATACTTCTCCGAAAACGCCTTCACCTAATTTTTGTAATGTACGCTTCATCCTAAAAGTATCACGTGATTATAATGCATAGCAGTAGCACACTATTATACTTACACTGGAGTGAAGAAGTCCTCTATTGGGATGATGTCATTCTGATTTGAGAGAGCCAGTATCTTTTCTCTTACAGTCAGTGAGGCACGGACGTCTGGCGAGAGATAATCCTAAGGTATGAAAAGAAAGGAGAAGAGAAAGAGGAGCAAGAGAGAGGAAAGGAAGAGAGAGAGAGAGAGAGAGGGAGAGAGAGAGAGAGGGAGAGAGAGAGAGAGGAAGAGAGAGAGGGGGAGAGAGAAAGAGAGAGAGAGATGTCAAAGAGACAAAAGATAAAGAAGTTCATGGGACAAAGAGGAAAGTGTAGCATAACAGGAAGGACGAAGACACATAATTATGCGTGAGAGATAATGCATTTATCTTAACAATGCAACAGCTAACAATGCAATTGCTATAGACTAGACTAAACGATAATACGTTAATCGACTTAAATCAAGCGAGTGGGCGTTGAAAGCAGATAATCGTTATACTTACTATCAATGGACTCTGGATAATGGGACAACCAGCACCACCAGCAAAACTGTAAAATAAAAATAATAACAAATAAAGCATTATTTCATGCATTGCATCAGTGATGATGGCATTTACTACAATAGTAGATCTAATCTTACATAAAAGCATTATTAGCTGGTTTTCTGAGGTTTCCTTTAACATGTCTGTGCTTAGGCAGAGTCTCTTTCTCTTTTGATTTGTAAATTTCTTTATTTTCCAGGCTTCCTTGCGCCTTCTTGTGAGGGTCTTGGAGCATTAGCTCTCGATTCAGGCGGTTTTCACATCCCCCGTGACGACCACCGCAGTTGTACGAAGAGCAGAACACGTACGTACAAGAGAAGACTATTATCGTGTGTAGAAAGAACAGAGCCAATGTAGTGGCTTTCAGTCTGTAGAAGAACCTCATTTCTTTATCCTTTTTACAAGTTTTGTAGAAGCTAAACGCTTTTATGCCATTTTGCCTAGCCCGCAAAAGTCACCCACGCATTTATCCTTCATTTCCAGCTACCCGCCCATTCACCCGGGAAAATGCAAACCTACAAGCATAGATACTTAATAAAATGCTGCAAACTACAGCTGTGTTCACACTAGCTCACCGTATGGTTTTATTTACACCTTTTAATAGCTATACTACACTGCAAAAAGTCAGTGCAAAGTCAGTTCAATTTGTTATTACTGTATTATAAGCACAAACCTTTTCCTGTTTATCGGAGTAGATGATATAGGGGTCATAGTTTCACCAGGTAAAATGCCCTCCTCTTCTTGTATCACTGAGAGGTTAAGAGATTTTAATTTAGTTAAAGCTACAACCGAGCAAGCTTTGATTAAAAAATTATCATCAAATGCATCTTTAAGTCCTTCCTCCTCTGCATTCTCTACTTCAGTATCTTCGTTCCCTCCTTGTTTTTCATCTTCTTCAGCTTCATCAACACTCTCCTCTTTGCTTTCCACAATTTTCTCTTCTTCACAAAGAGATTTGCTAGGTATGGGCACTGTATCTGTATAGCTTCCATCACAATCAGCAGCAGATTTTTTTTTCCTTTGAAATAATTATCACAAAAGAAAAGTGCAGTGCAGACATACTTTTCTCTGGATTGCAACAAAGCTGAGAACGGGCTCAGTTCTGGAGATGCATCACTATTGAAGCAGGCATTTTATTTTAAAATAATATTTAATACTCATCCATGCAAAGACTCACAACTTTTTTCTGTCAGCTTTCAGCATGACCACTTTTCTGGTGCTCCAAGGCTTTGCTGGGCCTCTCCTATATGCCCTCTTTTCTGCCATTTTTCATTCATAACTTATAATAACTTACAGGATACCCTCCGTAATTTATATTGTTACTATGGCAATTAAAACAAGGATGTTTTACGGTGATGAACGGAAATAGCATGATACTGAACAAAGTTTCTCCTGGGATACTTTATCAAAATAATGAGCCAGACCTCTCTTACCGTCACTCAGGATCCTTTTCCAGCTCAATGAGTACTAGTGATAGCAATACACAGCTCAGTCAGTACAGTCAGAAGTCTTTAGACCTGTTCTCTCAACCACCATTAAATTTTGAATCAAGTACAGGTGCTATTGAGTTTATTTATAAATATTTTATAATAGATAATATTTTCACTGATGGAGAGAGAAGAGAGCCGTTAGTCATGACTGATAAAACCCCGCATTTAAATTATTCACATCAGAACACAGCGGCTGGCAATGGAGCTCGAAAAGTAATTATTATTTATTATTATGTTCATTTTATTGCTGTTTCAGTTTTCAAAGTATTACATGAGATATATTGCTGCTCAAGAATCAATGGAGAGAGATGAAGGTACTAAAGACAAAGATACGAGATCAGTCTACCAAAAATGGAAAGATGAACGAAAAGAAGCAGAAGAGAGGTATGATTAATGAGAAGGAGAGAGAGTAAGAAACCATGTATAATGATATCTGGTTAATATAAGGAATCTTGTCATTGATGAAGTTGTGAAAGTAACAGAAGAGTCTAAGAAACAAGTAAGTATTTAATACTTAATGCTTTTAATATTTGTATAGATAATTTCAACTGTGACTGAGTTAAAAGAAGCATTAAAATCTGACTTTCAGGAGCACATCACATTTTACCAAAATAGTTAGTATTGGCATTAAAAATAAACTATGATACTATCATGAAGAGTATGAAACTCCTCCTAATTTATTTTTATAGCTTTTAGTGAGCATACCAGAGAGCTAAAGGAGCTAGTTGCTTTGGCACAGAGCACTGGTCTCTCCACTAGACAGGACATTGATAAGAATTTCAATGAGCTCAGTTTAAAGATACAGGGAATTGATGAGAAGTTAGATGAGGTTAAGCAATAAGTTCGGCTCAAACTCTGTGGAATTAGCATAATTTTTCTTGACAGGTATGTTCTCAGTGTTTGGCACACACTGAAAAGCTGGATAAACTTGAGTGCAAGTTAGACGGTTTCTCTGAACAGATAGTTTCACTTTTTGATGTGCTAAGGAAGGAATTTACAAGAGTATCAGCCAGTCAAGAGGAGCAACTGAAAAGAATGATGGAGAGGCTTGCACAGTTAAAAGAAAGATATCCTGAGACAGACTTTGAAGCCTCAAATATTACTGAATGTCATCTAAAAGATTCACATTCTCAAGGCGATACTCCTGTTGATGGTAGTTTCACTAGTTGCAATAATGATAAACTAGTTTCTCATGAAATTGACACAAGTTTGATTGGTAATCGCTCCTCGTCTGTTGACATGTTAGCTCAAAGTTTTTTAACAGTTGGTCAGACAGAAATAGATCCTCATCAGCAACAGACATTCACTACAGATCACACTAAAGAGGCTAGGGGGGAAGAAGATACTCAGAGAGTCAGTTCTCTTCATAGCAACTCTTTTTGCACAGTTGAGTCATTTTCACCAAAGCACAAACGGACTAGTAGAAAGAGACAGCAAAAGCAACAGGGACGAACTAGCTGTAGTATGAATAACTCGAAGAAGCCTCTGACAAACAGTGACAAGGAGAATAAGCTCACCCTTCACTCTCCTGCATTAAAATCTTTTCCATCTAAAGGCAGTAACAGCATGAAAGTAACGAAAGAGCTCCCAAAGCATTTACAGACTGAAGACAATGGCTTTCTAACAAGTTCTCCATTGGATCAACTCCCATTGGCATCCAATGTATAACTAGTACATGTAATGTTGTGCATTACAAATTTTTCCCATTGCAGAACTTGTCGTTTCAAAGAAGTGCTGAGATTCGGAGAAGGCAAGCGTTCATTGACAGGATGGCTCCAGGTAATGCAATAACTAAGTGTATTTTTGGACTTGCTGATTGATGCATATGCTTTTATTTTCATAGGTTCAGAAGATATAATGAAAGACATACAATCAAAGGTTCGTAGAACGAACAAGAACTAAAATATGTACATGTATATATATATCACTATAATTCTATATACCATTATCCACCATACATGTATAGTATTAAATAATTACTCGATAACTGCTGGGAGGTAGTCTGGTAGAAGGGTGTGGCTACTGAATCATGCTGCTCTTTCATTCTTTAAAAGCCTCTTGTCATTTATCTTCCAAGGCATTCTTAAGGTCGAGGATAATATCCAGTGGAGTTATTGGCAAAATGTCTTGCTCCAGTTGGAATTATGTAGATCAAGAGAGCTGGTGTCACTTACCAAATTCACAAAGCAATGGCCTGAATCAATCTCCAATTGACATACCAACAAAAGACACTAAAGAAAGTCCTGAAATATCTCCGCTTATCCTCAAGGGCTACGAGCAGAAGCTCAAAGGAACCTGGACACGAACCAGTCACAGCCTACGCTTTGACCCATCAGGGCCAGCTCCAAGCATTGTTACCTATGGTGGTGCTTATATATTGAGACAGTTTCATTTTCACTGGGGAGACCAGCCAGGCTGTGGCTCTGAGCACCTCGTGGATGGGAGCTCATATGATGCCGAGTTGCATTTTGTGCACGAGAAGGAAAGCCCTACGTCTAATGTACCAAATGCTCCTGATCAGTTTGCTGTTCTTGGTGTGCTTTTGAAACGATCCAAGGGACAAGGGGGAGGAGAGGTGTGGGAAGCACTGAAAAACGTGCCTCAAGTTGACAAAAAGATTGAGATTGAGGTAGGCAAAAATGTCTTGTACTTCTAAATCAACATTGTATCTAATGCAATCCTATTGAAGCAAATGTATTGTTGCCTGAGAGGTTGATGAGAATTCATCATCAAAGTAATCAATAGTAGTACTTCCACTAGTGTTAACAAATGTATTTCATTGTTGCTGTAATGCTGAATGCATCCATTCTTAGGTCACCCCAAGTCAGCTATTGCCAGCAAACAAGTCCTATTGGCATTACGGTGGTTCACTGACCACTCCACCATGCAGCGAGGTTGTACAGTGGTTTGTCTTCCACCAGATCCTGAGCGTCCCTGATGATGTAGTCCAAAGGTGGTCAACACTACCTTCAGAATCACCATTACCATTCAACTATCGTAAAGTACAAGAGCTCAATGGCAGGAAAGTCTGGCTACTGAAGGATTCCAATTAATGCAGTAGCAGGAACAGAAAGGACTTCAAAAAATCATTTTAATATAATTATTACATTTTCAATTTGATAATTATTTACAAAAATAATAATACATTGCCTGTAAAAAATTAATTAATTTTCGTCTTACGACGGGTGATCACAAAAAGGTGTCTTCTGATAATCGCAGTGCAATTCTAAATTTGCTAGTTTGAATGGTGCCCCATTGATGGACATATTGTGGATTGAGAGTACTTCAAATTTTAAAGTGTGGAGACCACTTTCTCTATCTCTTCGTCTTGATAGCTGTAGGAAGAGTGTGAAGTGTGAAATAGCAATCAGTAATAAAGTAGTTAAATAGTGTCATTATAACACTTCAATAATGAGAAATAACATCATTATTTATCACCAGTACATTCATCTAAAACTCTTTACAAAATGCATGCCAACATGCATAAACTAACCCTCCATTGTGTTCCATAGCTTTTCATGTCTCTTGGCCTGACCTTGCGATCGTGATTGTGCCGGAATGTCTTATTACCAGTTGTAATACCAGCTGGTCTATGTAACTGATACAAAGTATAATGTGAATAAGAAGTTCATAAGTCAAAGTGTCAAAGTTCATAGTGTCACAATATCACAAATCAAGATCATACAAGAAATTAATTTCAATACCATTTTTGTATTACCTGTAGTCCAGCTTCTTTAATTCTTAGATAAAGTTCGTCATCTTCTCTGCCCCAGCCCCAGAATATATTAGTAAGTCCATTGACCTGGATAGAGGAAGGAAGAATGAGTGTGACCAGAAGTTAATTGGAGCTAAAGACTCAACACAAAAGGTGAAGAATGATAATTTTAAAAATATTTTTTCAGTAACAACATCACTATATGAATGCACAAACAGTGCTTCCCCCACAAAGCAGCCTAAGTGTTAAACAGCATCATGCTTCACGAGCTGACAACACTTACAATAGTAGTAACTAGTACATGAAATTTGGAGTAACTTTCAAAATTTGTTAAAAAATCCAATTTTAATTCGAATCAGTTCAAACTTTCTACACAACATAAGAACATGTATATGCATCAGGAAAAATTATAAAAACACAGAATTCTCTCCTTTTCAATTTTGACAAAATTTGGCCCTAGACCATGTACTGTAGTAAAAGGACTTTGGCCTGATTTTAGAACAATTTTAAAAATTTGTAAAAAATCAAATTTTGATTGGAATCAGCTCAAACTTTATAAATATCATCAGTAAAGATTATAAAAATTGAGAATTCCCTCCTTCATAATTTTGGCAAAATTTAGCCAAAAATAGTTAGAAGCTGAGTACTGTTACGCTAAAGCCTTGTGCACAAACTATTATAATAGCAAAGTTTGCTACAAATGATAGGGCCAGTAAAAGAAATTGACTAAAACGCACAATATGAGATCAGTTATAGTCATCACACTACGTCATGTACCGCCATATTGAGCAAAATTATAGCCAAGCTTAGTTGTACCATATTACACTTTGCAATCTTCATTTATGGGCTATCTGTGGCTTCTTGTTTCTAGCTTCTTTATAATAATAAACAATACATTGTGCCAACCAGACTACATCTTAAAGCAACAACATACATGCATTAATACCAGATTGCTTCTGTTTGTGGTAATTCCTTGAAAATACTGATAATAATATTTGGGAAAAAAAGAGATAATCACATTTACATAGAAACAATGAAATCATTGG
The DNA here is from genome assembly GCF_000090795.2 of Amphimedon queenslandica. Taxonomy (NCBI): domain Eukaryota; kingdom Metazoa; phylum Porifera; class Demospongiae; order Haplosclerida; family Niphatidae; genus Amphimedon; species Amphimedon queenslandica. The sequence continues at coordinate 599,936 of NW_003546253.1, read as the reverse complement.
TTGTCTTTAAGCATTAAATTAAAAATGTATAACTAAAAAATTAATTTAAATTACCCTTTTAAAATGCTCTCTAGTCATCATTAATACTCCGCCGACAAATTTTTTGTAATGATAGAGAGGGTGGAGCTCCGGAGATGATATGTGATAAGGACTATAGTCAGTTGGATATGCATAGCTGAGGTGATCGTTGAGTGGTAGGAGGTCAACATCATGCATTACAAGATAATCACAGCATGATTCTGTTAGCATGAACCCTGAGTTCATCAACATGGCTCTATTAAATCTATAAAAAATAAAATAATGATTTTTAAGCAACAAAACAGGGCTCATTAAATTAACAGAAAAATCAATAATAATTATTTTTACTATTATTTCCTAAATCTAACTCTTTAAACCGGGAATACATTATTTTAAAAATAACTAGACCCTAGCCCAAATCTATAGCTATGCATGTACCATAAGTAGATACTTGATTGATTGTACATTATTATACTTACCTATGCTTGTCTGCCTGGTTTATTACCCATATTTCATGAGATACATTTTGTCTGTTCAAGAACTTGTGCATGTAAGGTACAAACTCTGTCAGCTCCTCCCATCTGTCCCGAAAGGGAACCATCACAGCCAGTGTGTGCAGAGGTCGAGGAGGAGAAGTTGGAGGAGATTCTGATAGAGTAGTAGCTGGCTCTGACGGTGTAGTTACTGGAGCTAGTGTTAAAATCTGGGGACATTTACAGGGCGTCGGAGGGTAAAGCGCTGTGGTATCAAAGGGCGAGGGTTGGTAAGTTAAGAAGAGTATAATGGCGGAGAAGTATAAGAGTATGATAGTTAAAGTCAAGAGCCGCCATAAGGACATTACTCTTCGTTCATAATTAGTATCTATGCTCACTCACTCACGCCCGGTTCAAGCGGTTTTATTCTAATTAAAGTGCACCACTGCTAGTTCAGCCTCCCACGCATATAGCGCATTCACATCAGTAAACTCCCACGCATCTGAGCTTGCAGGTTTGCAGAATGCAGAGATAACTGTACAAAAATTATCTGAATAACGTTATTTTAGTCATTATCAACTTTTTTGCAAAAGTGACACAGGCTGAAAAATTATCTGCCAAATAGTAAAATGTAACCAATTTTTCATTCACTTTCTTGCCACATGTTTTGATCACGTGATCCAATTAGACCACCTCCCACGCGACGTTAACCTGCTGTACCGGAAACAAAATGGCTGCAGGAGACTTCTGAGGGAGGAGAAGACCAGAGAAGCTTAGAGGGCCACAACAGCTACATCTCTCCATTGAGTCGGGCGGAAACAATAGTCTTAGGCGTCATCTATCCTTATCCAGCCCTGCCGCTTTGTAGAGAGGACGAGGAGCATGGCTGCATCTGGTAAAAATGAAATACGAGAGAGGGAGAATGGAGAGGGGGAGGCGGAAGAGGGCACATACACTACGCACCTCAGTCTTAAACACACTATACTTTAGGAACTGTCAAATCTCAGTGTTTATACACACCATATTGTATAATCTATTACAAATCATTCTCTCATTCATATGCTTGCTTTGTTCCTCTTACCTTAGGGAGAGTAGCATCATCAGGTGATGAAATCCCGTGGTGCTTCTCTCAAGTAAAAGGCACCATTGAAGACGAAGTAGCAGATGGTAATGAATAAATGTAGAATGAATCTTCTTACATTGCAAATAGACATATGAAAATGGTTTAGTCAGCATAAAACTGTATGTCATCTTAGAAGATGAGTATTATTATTTGCATGCTGTCAATTTTGTCCAAAAAAGAGGATTAAATGTAATCTGAAACCTTTTATTCTAATTCTATAGAATGTAGATAGTTACTGCTATCTGAGTGGTTTTATAATGTCTACATATGGAAATTTTATTAATATGTATACTTGTGTATATTCAGTGTAAGTACCGTCTGTAATAAGGACACCTTTATAATGAGGACATTTTGTTAATCTGCCAATTTACTATACAAAAGTACCTCTTAAATGAGGACTGTATACTTTACAAAATACTTGTACATATATAGTTGGCTTAATATGTTTCCCAATTTTGCTGTATAATCATACACGTGTCTTTTTGATGATTATTATTATTATTATTTTGCAGCTGATATAATTTCAACCGTTGAGTTCAATCAAGATGGCGAATTCCTAGCCACTGGTGACAAAGGAGGTCGAGTGGTTGTATTTCAGAGGGATGGAACCAGAGTAAGCCACCTTATCTAAATACTTCAAATTTTTCTCTTCAAATATCAACCATACTTTCCTATGATGACATGCAGTGTGGGCAACCAGGCATGCATGCATTCTCAATCTTCCCCCTCTCTCTTTCTCTCATTTTAATACCTATACTATAACTTACCTATACTTTGACTCTCTTCACATTTTTCCTTATTCTCTCCTTGTGTGTTTGTTAATTATTATGCTCCTCTTATTGATACAGGGAGCTAACAAACCCAGTGTAACGGCCTCGTCTGTCTTCAGATGTGACTACAATGTCTACAGTACCTTCCAAAGCCACGAGCCGGAATTTGACTATCTGAAGAGTTTAGAAATTGAAGAGAAGATAAATCAGATCTGCTGGGTAAAGCAGACAGGGTCGTCACTTTTCTTACTAACTACTAATGGTAATGATATGTATGTTATTGTAAAAATCTTTCCCGATCTAATCTTGTTTCCTTCTTTTGTTCATAAGTGTGTGTGCGTGTATGTGTTACTTTCATTCTTGCAACCCATTTCCTCTTTCTTTCTTTCCCTCTTTTTTTCCATTCCTTTTCCTCTGTCTCTCTCCCCCCTCTCTTTTTCCCCTCTCTCTCTCTCTCTCTCTCTCTCCAGATAAAACAATCAAACTATGGAAGATAACAGAGAGGTGTAGACGGTTCTCAGATTTTAACACATTCACAGACGAAGGCCTCCTCAGAGAGAGACACATGATTAAGAAGCTTAGAATACCCAAGAAAATAGACGATGACATCTCAATTGAAGCAGCACCTCGAAGGATCTTCTCAAACGCTCACACATATCACATCAACTCGATATCAGTCAACAGCGATGACTGCACCTTTCTCTCGGCCGATGACCTCAGAATTAACGTGTGGCACATTGAAACAACCGGGCAGAGTTTTAGTATCCTAACTCTCTTAATTGTAATTGTGGTCGATAATGATAGGACGTATATCTAATAGTGTGCTGTAATTACTAGAAGAGATATTTACTGTAGTGTAGTGTATTGGGTTAGATTTTGTAGATGTAATGTGGGTATTTTATGTAGAATGTACATAATGTTCTAATGTGTAGTTATTAAGTAAAGTATTGCTATAGCTAGTGTATTTTATGTAGTAAGATTTGGTGTGTTTTCTACTTTACATGCACTACTAGTGGTATTGTATTACAGAATGATCATGAAGGTATTTGCATTACTGCCTGTTATAGTAGAATTTCTACAAATTACTCTCTCATTTCTAAGAATAACTCTTATGTGTCACATTCCACCTTATATTAAAGAGAAATCCTAGATTTAAATATTATATATTGTTAGTATGCTGCTGTACTACTGTTAGTGGGTGGTATTGGCATCAGAGTACATGATTATAATTATTATTTTTACTATGATCGATCAAGTATATTATTAGTGTTGTAGTATCCCATACAATTATTATTTCTTAACCATGTTGCCTCTCTCAGATGCTGTCGACATTAAACCAGCTAACATGGAAGAGCTCACCGAAGTTATAACAGCCACCCAATTCCACCCGTTCAATTGCCACGAGTTCATATACTCAAGCAGCAAAGGAACAATCAGACTGTGCGACATGAGAGAGAAAGCCCTCTGTGATCAACATGCTAAGTGTGAGTAAATCACAATCTACATGTGTACATATAAGCAATGCTATGTATCTGTGAATAGAGTATCTATGTGTATATATTCTATTTTTGCTCTCTTCCAGTGTTTGAAGAGCCAGAGGATCCAAGTAGTCGCTCGTTTTTCTCTGAAATCATAGCCTCCATTTCTGACGTTCGTTTCAGCAGGAGCGGCCGATACATTCTCTCGCGCGACTACCTTACGGTGAAACTATGGGATGTTGCCATGGAGTCCCGACCGGTTGAAGTGTACCCGGTCCACGACTACCTGAGGAGCAGACTCTGTTCGCTGTACGAGAACGACTGCATTTTTGACAAGTTTGAGTGTGGATTTAACGGAGATGACAGGTACATATACATGTATATACACTCCATACAGTACTGTACTATTATCCATTAATACAGTGCACTAGTGCAAATAAACATGCACATTACGTGTGTTAACGCAATAACTTATTGGCAGCAATATGGACATGTGCATGTACGTATATGCATTATTGTGTGGGCGTGTTTGTGGTCACAAGTGACAGCCAATTCTAATGGAGGGTGGTTAGGATTAACGATGTATACATAAATATCTATTTTTGATTGGCTAGCCTGCACATGTGTAAACTATAGTCAATGGACTTTAAAAACAATTTTTATGTTATGAATTCTCTTTTGCCCTTTGTTTGCATTATGTACCTCTCTATTCTACTTTCCTTCTTTGTCTATTTTCTTTTCTTGTTGTTACATTCCATTTCTTTATAGTCAAATCATCACTGGTACTTATAACAATTTCTTTCGTATTTTTGATCGCCAGTCTGGTCATAGCTACACGTACGAAGCATCAAGAGATATGAACACACTTGGTCAAATCCTCAGAAATAAAAAGGTCGTCGCTTCAAACACCGCCCCCAAGAAACGCAAGGACGAAGTCTCCGTTGATAACTTAGATTATGCTAGGAAGATATTACATCCAGTGTGGCACCCGAGGGACAATATCCTAGCGATTGCTGCCACTAATAACCTCTACCTGTTTCACGAACAGCAACCTTGATGAATCATTTGATGACTAGTGTGGTAAAATTTATTATTATTATTATTATTATTATTATTATGTGTAGCTTATTATTATTATTTAATTTATTATTATTATTATTATTAGCGACTCACTTTCCATTTTCACTTCCATTCCTTCTCACTCTCGTATTCTGTCTTTCTCACATACACACACCTTTCCCCCCTCTCTCTTCTCTCTGCTAACAAATGCACAACCATTAATGCTTCTTGCTGCTCCTCTCTCATTGTTGTCTCACTTTTAAGTGTTATTTCTATTCGAATGTGTTCGCCTCTTGCAATGTAAAAAAGTACCTTTTCTCTTTCAACTTTATAACATTGTTATTATTACTATTATTATTTAAAAGAAAATTTAATTTTTGTACTCATCTCAGTGCAAAACAAAGTCATAAAGTACAAGGCACAGAGAGAGAGAGAGAGGAGTGTGTGTGTGTGTGTGTGTGTGTGTGTGTGTGTGTGTGTGTGTGTGTGTGTGTGTGTGTGTGTGTGTGTGTGTGTGTGTGTGTGTGTGTGTGTGTGTGTGTGTGTGTGTGTGTGTGTGTGATTCTTGCAATATTGTGCAGCTGTGTGCAATTCAGTATCTTTTTGATGTTCTGCTTGGCGTGATGTTGCTAATCTTTTGTGACAAGATGTCAACCAGTGCCAGGAATCCACTTCTCCTTTGTCTCCGCTCCATTCCATCACCACCACCTGCTCCTGTTGATAGAGTTATTGTAAGAGAGTGCAGGTGGATTAAACCACAGCATTAATCTTATTCCAGACCAAGTGTACATAAGAAATTAAATATTAAGGATCAGGAATAAAAAAATGCTCGTAAAACAGTTATTGATTCTGTCATGTTTTTATAAGTTTTTAAAATGCTCAAAACTTTAAAAATTTCAGTTGGAAACAGCTCAAACTTTCCACACAGCATAAGGACATTAATATGTATCAGAAAATGTAATAAAAATTTGGGGTAATTTTGGAGCCATTTTTTGCAAAAAAAATCATGGGCTATAGCCTTGGGTATTTTCAGAAATTGGCTTATTTTTTTAATGCTCATAACTTAAAAATTAATTGTCAGGAATAGTCCAAACTTTTTATATAGCATAAGAACATCAATAAATATCAGAAAATGTACAACAGACATCTCTATTGTAAGTGTATAGGTGGATGAGATGAGTATTGATTGAATTATGTTGACCAATGGGCTCTAATGCACTAATACCTGATGATGTTTGGAGAGTAGGCAGTACCAGGTCATTAGCTGACAGTGATATGAAGAGAGAGAAAGGAACAACCCATTCACATACAAAGAAGAAAGCAACAACCTGAGGATGGGAATGACATTAAGAGGATTAAACCAGACACAAACCTCTTGAAAAGTGTACCACTCCTCACTGAAGTATCGGAAAGCTAAAACATGACTGGCAACTAAAAATACTTCAGAGAGAGAGAAGGAAGGAGGGCGTTTACAAAATATCTAAAATTATATCTTACTAGTTCCTCCAATAAAGCCGAGTGACATTAAACTGATGTTAGGAAAAGTCGACAGCAAGGAAGCATAGCAGAGGTGGCATAGCACTCCTGCCGATATCAGTAACCATGGAAACCCATCAAACAGGAGCAAACCAACATGACATAAGAGTACGAACTGTCAATAGTTAATATCGGTAATTAATTTGCAAGTTCTCTTGTTCCCTCTTACTATAGTCAATCCAGAGATAGCCTTCTTAGCAATCACTGAATATTCTTCAATCAATTCAGCTAAGTAATATAAACCAGCAGCTGTGGTAACAGATCAGAAAACACAAAGGGTCATAATTAGGTGAGTAGAGCAGGTGCAGTGTCTTACCCAATGAGAAAACGCCTACTAGCAGTTCACCAAGTAATGCTATCCAGCTCAAGACTTGCAAGAAAGAAATCATTATCTGCAGGTTAGCCACACCCCTTTATCCCCGCCCACTACTCCACCTAGTAACGGCCTTAGCAACAAACAAGATGGCGGCTACAGGTAAGAAAATAAAAAGGATTTAAATCACTTCTTTGTGTGGTTTTCTCTCGATTAGAAGCTGCAGAAGCTTACCTTTCAGCTCATCACATCCCTGAACTACTAGAGCAGCTTGCTTCATGGGTCCTGTACAACACACCTGATGATCCTAAAGCATTCATCATAGATCATCTCCAGCAAATGAAAGAAAAGAAAGAAGGACTACCACTACTGGACGAGGAGAACCTAAAGGCAATGTTTAGGATGCTGGATATCCAGACACGTGGCTATATTAGCTTAGAACAGTACACACATGCCATGTTGAATGTTGGACTCGTCAAATTCAATAAAGAGCCGATTGGAGGCCAAAGCAATAAAATCACTCAAGATACCTTCCTTCATGAGGCCAACAGAGCTTTAAGAAAAGCCAACCAGGCCTTCTGCGAGCCTTAATGATAACAGTGATACACAAAAACAGATAAACAATCACATAAATTATATAATAATATCATAATGTTAAGAGAGAGAGAGAGAGAGGAGTTGATTTTAAATTTGAATAAAGTTATAAAAATCACAATCGTTAATATAATAATAATAATAAAGGTCATTCTGTCAGCACCATTGGAAGAATGGGGGCTGACTTCTGACATGTTGAATGAATCTCTTTGTTCGGCCGATCCTCACTCGCTCTATTGTAATTGGTGGCATTTGGACCAACTGCCAAGGTGACTTATGCTGCTCCAAAGCATTAGTTAGGTTAAGAATCTGTGAAGAAAAGAAATAGGAGAGAGAATAATTTACGAATAAACATCATCATTGACTTACTTGTCCTCTCATTACAGCAACTTGCTTATCAAATATATCTCTATCAAAACCTTTATCTTTCTACGTAATAACACACAAATCATTTTTTCTCTTTTTTAAAATGGTAGGAATCTTACAGAGAAAACAGCTCTGATCTCATCCGTCATGGACTGCACAAACTGCAAGTCCTTTAGTTTATCCAGGACAGCTTCTTTGATATTCTCAGAAAATGGCTCCCTAGCCAGTGGTAGCCATGCCCAATAAAAAGGATCTGCAATATAATTTTACAGTGACAAAGTTGGATAGGCCATAAAAATAAAGCTAATTTGCTTATTAAATGGTTAGACTAACAAGCTCTCCATTCGTCGGGGTGTTTGTACGGGAAGGCCAATCCATTATCAATGGCTGCCAGTTTAACAGAGCCATTTCTATTAGAGGAATCAGTCTCGCTGCCTTCCTAAATTAGGATACCGTATAACATCATCAACGCATAGTAAGATTCACTCACTAGTGGTTTCTCATATTTAATCAGCCAGTTATCATTGCCTCTATCTGTGGGAAACAGTTATATGGGGGTAGGGTACAGATTATTGTCTGACCTGTGTTACGTATGATGTAATCCAACACTACTAGTCTCTCAAACTGAAGTTGGAGTTGCCTTTGAAGGTGAGGGGGTGGAGGAGACTGTTTGAATTCGTCTAATATGATACTGGCATCTTTATAGCCATTAACAAATAACTGTAGGGATCCAACCTGTGAATAGATCAGTTAAAAAAGAACTCCTAAAATAATAGTCTTTAAAACACAGGCTTGCCTTTCTTGGCCACTGTAGTTTCATGTTAAGATTAGGCCATAAACTGGCCACGCCTCTTTTAATTCTCATAACACACCGATCTTTAAGATGGTAATGGAATGAGTCAGAAGACAAATACACCAACTAAAAATAAAATGATTTAAACTAATTCTGATACATACTGATGTACTTAAGCTATGTAGAAAGTTTGAGCTGATTCTGACTGGGTTATGAACAATTTTAAAAATGGGTCAAGTTCTAAAAAATATCCAAGGCTATAGCCCATGGTTTTTTTCCAAAAAATGGCTCCAAAATCACCCCCAATTTTTATTACATTTTCTGATACACATTGATGCCCTTATGCTGTGTAGCAAGTTTGAGTCGATTCCGACCTCAATTTTTCGAGTTACGGCCATCTTAAAAAATGAGCCAAAATCTGAAAAATACCCAAGGCTTATAGCCCATGGTTTTTTCCAAAAAATGGCTCCAAAATCACCCCCAATTTTTATTACATTTTCTGATGCATATTGATGTCCTTATGCTGTGTAGCAAGTTTGAGTCGATTCCGGCTTCAATTTTTCGAGTTACGGCCATTTAAAAAAATTAGCCAAAATCTGAAAAATACCCAAGGCTATAGCCCATGGTTTTTTCCAAAAAATGGCTCCGAAATCACCCCCAATTTTTATTACATTTTCTGATACATATTGATGCCCTTATGCTGTGTAGAAAGTTTGAGCTGATTCCGACTTTAATTTTTCAAGTTATGAGCATTTTAAAATAATAATGCCAAAATGTCATGGAGAGAACTTGCATATCAAATATTATCAATAAATAAGTCAATGGCTCAATACTTACTTTAGTCTTGGGGACGACATTAAGTCCTAACTTCTCATCGACAATACTAGCTCCTACTTCAGAGAGATACCCTTGATTAGGTACGAGGCAGCTTCGCCCAAAGCAACACGGACAGCAGGTCTTGTGCAGCCATTTTGTCCATTTGGGATTAAGGTGACCGTATGGCTCTTCATCTTTAGGCTTGAAAACACCAATATTCTCCTATCAATTATTATGATTATTATTATTATTATTAGTGGTAAAAATTATAATGCTTTTGTAGGACCATTAATTGACTACTTAATTTAACATGGTTAAAAATAACGAGTATTAATGCATTACCTGATTTGAATTATGAACAAAATAGCTTCCACTTGATCCTTGGTATATTCTTTCTGGTAGGACTCCCTCATTGATTGCCTGCTCGGCTGATTCTATCACTGATGAATATTCTGGATCTTCAAACAGGTTTAACCTATACCAAGTACAATTATATAATTAGGAGGGAAATTAAGAGCCCCATTACTTGGTGTCATCTTCACTAGATTGTCCTCTTATTAATGGAATCTTCTCTCCGTTTCTCCTCCCACCAGAATGCCCGCCTGATTCTGATATGAACTCGATCTCCCCATCAGAGTCTACCTCTAGCTCCGAGTGACTGGATAGGTGGAGTGTCTGCAGTAAAGATATACTTGGATTTTGTGCTGTAATTTGTGTGGACCCGTTGGCTGCCATGCTTAAATCAGCCACGCCTTACGACCACGCCTTTTAAATGGCTTCCTCTAATCAACCTTCAAGGTGAGAGCTCATTTTATCACTTTATGAATTTTCTCTCAGATCTTCTCATACATGCATATTACTCCTTTTTGGCATACCAGGCTCCGGAAAGACCACTCTCTCACGTGAGCTTGTTTTAAGGAAAAGCAGCCAGGAACACTCTGATCAGCATCGTGAAACGAAATCGACTCAATTTGATATTGTTCATATTTGCATGGATGACTATTATCCTACGGATGAGAGAGAAGGCAGTGAAAAAAATAGTGATGAATTGTAAGTTCTTAGTGGACTAGACCATTTAGTTTCATTTGTGATTAAAAGTATTAATGATGATTTTGACTGGAAACAGTACAGGCATATTGTAACAGAAAATATTGACGAATATTTGAGTGGAAAATCCAACGTAATGTTTAGCACCGGAGGAGAAATAAAAGTGGAGGGAGAAAAGAATGAAGTAATCAAGTTGTTAATAATAGACGACAATCTTCATCTTAGAAGCATGAGGAAAGAATTTGTCCAAATTGCAAGGAAATGTAAGAGACTTATACATGCCCATTTATTCTTTTATCTATGAATGAACATTTTTCTCCTTTTTGCTCCTTTTATCTGCTATATAGATACATGTGGGTTTGCATTGGTGTACTTGAGCTGTCAACTTGATTCAGCTATAAAGAGGAACTCTACTAGACCATTTCCTGTACCACATCAAACTATAGTTAACATTTATCAGAGGATTGAACCACCTCAAGAAAATTGGGAGAGACATGCAATCACTATTGATTCAACAAATAATGACAAAGAATGGATTGAAACTGCATGGTTAGTTACTAAAGAAAATCTGTTCATTTTTATTGTCTATTTTTTAGTAGTAGAATCCTTAAATTGTGTCAAGATGCAATAGAAGATCCTCAAATGCCTCAACTTGATTTGACTGCTGAAAGAGTAAGAAGAATAATTGTCTATTGCTATTATTATTCTAATAAATAGGCTGAATCTCAGAGAATAACATCAGAAAGTCTAATGCACCAAGCTGATCAAATACTGAGACAATTTGTATCAAATGAAATCAAATCAATTCAAGGCAAGAATCATAGTTTAAACATTATGTCATATTTAGAGCAGAATTAGCAGATAAGAGGATTATAAAGGAAACAGCACTAAAGGCAAATGAAACAAGGAAACTATTGCTCCATGAACTACAGCAGGACAAACAAATGCAGCTAACAAGTAATGAAGAGCTAAAACTATTTTTAAAATTAAAGTATGATGAAATATTTAAAAAATAACCAAGTAATAAAGTTGTGTGGGTGTTGATCACTATAAAAGAGTGCAGCCTATTCAATCACTACACCGATTTCTGTGATTATGGCGAAGCTTCTTACATTTACAGAAAGTGACCTAATAGTCCCTTACAACCCGTTGCTCCAGCTTCAGAAATGGCTTGATGAAGAGAAAGATGCTACAGACTCAGTTCTAATGTCTTTATCCACTGTAAGCTCAGATTGCATCCCTTCTTGTCGCTACCTTAATTTCTGTGGACTTCGAGAAAGTGGCATTCCATTTTACACTGACAGCAGGAGTAGGAAAGTCAAGGAATTTACAGCCAATCCAGCAGTTGCTCTGACCCTATACATTCAACCTTTGGTTCGTCAGATACGCATACAAGGGACAGTGAAGGAGCTCAGCAAGGAGATAGCAGCTGGATATTTCAATGCTCTATCAAGAGAACACCAGATCACACTTGTGCTAAACCATCAGGATAAACCGATAGCTAGCAGGAAGGCAATGATTGAGAAAAGGAAAGAAATAGCTCAAAAGTACAGTGATCCTTCAATACGTATATCATTGCCAGAGAGCTGGAGAGCTTATATTGTTCTGCCAAATGTCATTGAGTTCTTTCAAGGCCACACTGACTGGCTTGATGATAGAATCGTCTTTACAAAGGAAGATGACAAGTGGAATGTTAAGCGTCTTTTACCTTGAGTCATTGAACAATATGAAAGTTATAATGGTTCTTGTGTGAATAAGTATTAATTATAATGTTATTCCAAGCAAAAATAAATAATTTCATTTACTTATTGTGGAAAATGCAAAGTGCACCTGCTATCAATGACAAAATTTAAACATGAAACATTGTCAGGAAACAATCAATATTCTAGTTTAACTAATGTACATACACAGCACCTGCTTCCAACACATGCAGCACCCAAAGCAAATTACATATGTTCATATTATTCTTTTAAAGAAATCACAAAACTAAAATGCTTAGTAACACCACAAATAACACAGTAAATGCATGTATAGTTTATCATTTTAGTGCAGGTATTTCATATAGA
>NW_003546253.1:585077-587030 GCF_000090795.2 Amphimedon queenslandica | reverse complement strand
CATCATCGTCCTCATTAACCATCTCGTATCTTGCATCAACATTAGTCAGTTGTATTGATGGAAGGGGACGACTTGTGAGTCTCCTTTTCTTTCTAATGTCCCTCAATTTTGATCCTACAATGACACACCTGAAGAATAAAATTGTTACTTAAATAATATTTTCACTGGAAAAATAATAAAATAACAGAAATTGATAGTATCTAGATTAACATACATAACAATAAGCAACACCAATACAACAGCACCCAGGATACAAAATGCTATAAAATAAGGATCCTCAGATTTTGCAGCAGAATTCACTGTAGGTGTGGTCATGATGCAAGCAACAGCAGCTATTTCATCAGTTGTATCAGCTAATTGCTTTGCAACATTTAGTGGATATAATACTTTATCACAATCATCCAGTGAGGATTCTATTCCATTGCAAGTAACATTAGATAGAAATACAGCTCTTCTTTGATTATCATTTTGATTATCATAAGCAGAAACGTCAGGCCTACCTATATAAAAGAGAGAAAGAGTATAGGGTCACAATGGTTAAGTGCTCTTACTTTTATCATAACCAAGTTGACGGCAAATAACTAAAGAGTTATCATAAGTCCAACTCTCACCAGAGATAACTCCCCAAACATTATCAACACAAATTTGTACAACTCCTTCAAATTGATTATAGCCTGATAATCTAATGTCACCATTCCTGCATCCTATATAACATTTTAAGTAAACAAGAATACTAATATCCATACACTCAGTACTAACCATCAAGACAGAATGCCCCAGCAATCCTATCTCCAGTACAAGTAAAATTAACATAGTTAGTTTTAGCACATTCGTCAAGGCTAGTCTCCCAGCCACCACATTTTACGTTAGAGTACATAATTGGTCCAGTAGATACTCCAAATGTTGAGCCATAATATGCTTCAGGCTCTGTACGTAATGCAATACAGTATCAGTTTAAAGTGTGTATTATCAATACCTAGCTCTGAGAATCCTAATTGTTGACATGCAACATGAGCATCTGTTTTATCCCACCCATCATCACAGACGCTACCCCAAACTCCATCAACACACACCTCCAGTCTTCCTTCATTCTCGATCAGTCCATCAGTTATACGTACGGCACCTTCTTCACAGCCTGTTGGCTCTATGGTATGCCCAAATACAAATATATAACCTCCTACACAGCCATTCCTCTTACCATAACAAGTCAAACTAATCACTTCTTGGCATGTACATGATCCTTCATTAATGATACAGTCACTGATTGAATGTGTGGTGCCATTACAAGTTATGTTTTGTATTAAACTTTGATTGGTGGAATCATAAGCCACTTCACCAACAAGACCCCCTATTGAAGTATAATGGATGTAAATAGTATGTTACATAATTAGCATTCCTTCCCTTGGTTTACATGAATGCACCAGTGCACAATTGTTTATTTAAATTCAATTATAAACAAACAACACAATGTACTCGTGATAATTTTATAGTAGCAGAACTAGCTCATAACCCACAAAACATGCTAAGTGAGCTAAACAGCATGTTCATGCAATACAATGATACATGTACATGGCATTTGGAGTTACTTTGAAACATGTAAAAAATCCAATTTTAATCGAAACGAGCACAAACTTTCTACACAACATAAGTACATGTACATGCATCAGAAAGAATTGTAAAAAATGAGAATTTCTACTTTTCATTTTTGGCAATGATAGTACAGCCAAATTTTGGTGCAATTTTAAAAATCCATGGTCAAGATGTTGAGTGCATACAAATAAACTTACAAGAAGCTGTAGTGTATCCCAATTGATAGCAAGCCACTAAAGCCTCTTTATGTGTGAGTACACACAGCACTGACCAATGTCCTTTATAACAGTACTGTAGCATATTCTGTTGCCTTAGTCTAAATCTTCCTTCAGTACATTCGCTCCCTCTAGATAATGATACATC
>NW_003546253.1:581645-584842 GCF_000090795.2 Amphimedon queenslandica | reverse complement strand
CATCCTTGACAGCTAAGGTCAGAGAAGTAAATCGGTCCATCTCCTACTCCATACTTGCCATTGAGTGACACAACAGGTACTATTATATACAATAGATTTTATGTAGTAAGATTAGAATAGCACTATAGGCTATACCAGAGTCTGCATATCCCAACTGTTTGCAGACAACCCTAGCATCATTAGTATCCCACCCACTGCTGCAGACTGAGCCCCAAACTCCATCAACACACACTTCTACTCTTCCTTCCTGATATACTGATCCATTGACTAAACGGACACTGCCATCAGTGCATGAACTATCTTGTCCTAACAAGAAAATAGAATATTTACATATGACTACATGACTATAATGCAGCTCACTATAGCATCTAATAGCTTTAGGAGATGCACAGCTTAGAGAGCTAGAAATGCAAGATGAATATGAATATGATGAAGATGAAGATACTGAACAGCTAGACAAATCCGATTCAGTAGCATAGCTACTACATGAGATAGTGAGTGGGGAATAGCCTTGTTCCCAGGAATCCAGATCAGATAGAGAAATAAACCCTATTGAATACATTGTGTACATAACATTTCATATACTCTGATACTTTTACTTGCGAATGGTTCATAACCCAATTGTTTACAAGCTATAGTTGCTTCCTTATCACCCAACGAACAAAATTGAACCCAAACACCATTATAACAATAGTGTAATACTCCTTCTGAATCAGTTGCACCTCCTGTCAGTTGTACTGATCCTGACTCAGGGCAATTAGCAGTATCTAATGAATACCTTGTGTATTAATAATATGACACATGGTGGCTTACTGTTAGTATTTTCTCCAATACACTGCACTCCAGCAGCATAACTAGAGGATTGACAAGAATAATAATAAGAGCTACTGCAACTTGTAAGTGATGATTCAGAACCAGAACAAGAGTAGTAATATCGTCTGGAATAACCAGTGGAACCAAAATATTGCTGGGCATTTTGATAATAAGTACCTGCATATTAAGTGCACAAAGATATCATGATCTCGACATAATAATATTACATATTCATAATAATTTATATTAGACATTTAAAACTGAGCGGTTCTTACTGGCTCCTAAGTATCCTAGCTGACGACAAGCGACATTAGCTTCAGGACAATCCCATCCCACATTACATGCATTGTTCCAATAACCAGAATAACAATATTGAACTGTTCCTCTGCCTGCTTGACTTACACTACCATGATTGTATAGTCGTACAGAGCCAGATGAACAACCTTTAATATAGATTGGAAATAAAATAAAAGGAGAGTCCTTTTCTTACCATACACTAAAGAAACAGAGGAAAGGAGGAACAAGAAAAAAGTAACTACGACTGCCATAACTTGATTAAAGCATTTGCGCTATGATGCTAGCTACAGCCTATGCGCGCAAAAAAATTTATGCACCTCCCTCTGAAAAAGGGAGGGGCTGGGCTGCAGCAAGCTAGCATCATAGATATTAGAGTAAATCTAATTAGAGTACCATAGATATTAGTTTAAACATTATGTCATATTTAGAGCAGAATTAGCAGATAAGAGGATTATAAAAGAAATTGCACTAAAGGCAAATGAAACAAGGGAACTACTGCTTCATGAACTAGTACAGCACTGAGGACAGACAGATGCAGCTAACAACTAATGAAGAGTTAAGACATGAAATATTTAAAAAATAACCAAGTAATAAAGTTGTGTGGGTGTTCTGATAGTCCCTTGCAACCCATTGCTCCAGCTTTAGAAATGGCTTGATGAAGAGAAAGATGCTATAGACTCAGTCCTAATGTCTTTGTCCACTGTTAGCTAGCTCTGATAGCATCCTTTCTTGTCGGCGCTATCTTAATTTCTGTGGACTTTGAGAAAGTGGCATCCCATTTTACACTGACAGCAGGAGTAGGAAAGTCAAGGAGCTCAGCAAGGAGATAGCAGCTGAATATTTCAATGCTCTATCAAGAGAACACCAGATCACACTCGTGCTAACCCATCAGGATAAACCGATAGCTAGCAAGAAGGCAATGATTGAGAAAAGGAGAGAAATAGCTCAAAAGTACAGCGATCCTTCAATACGTATATCATTACCAGAGAGCTGGAGAGCTTATGTTGTTCTGCCAAATGTCGTTGAGTTCTTTCAAGGCCACACTGACTGGCTTGATGATAGAATCGTCTTTACAAAGGAAGATGAGAAGTGGAATATTAAGCGTCTTTTACCTTGAGTCATTGAACAATATGAAAATTATAATGGTTCTTGTGTGAATAAGTTGTTATAATGCAACTTGAATCAAAAATAAATAATTTCATTTACTTATCGTGGAAAATGTGAAGTACACCTGCTATCAAAGACAAAATTTAAACATGAAACATTGTCAGGAAACATTCAATATTCTAGTTTGACTATAATGTACATACATAGCACCTGATTCCAACATGTGCAGCACCCAAAGCAAATTTATATGTCCACATTACCCTTTTAAAGAAATCACAAAACTAAAATGCTTAGTAATACCAAATAACACAGTTTATGCATGTATAGTTTATTATTTTAGTGCAGGTATTTCATATAGAGGTTCTTTTTCATTTGCATCAATACTATAGGCTTCCTCTTGAGATGTGGCTGGAAATTCATCTTGAGATACATTTTTGAGATCATCATTATCATCATCATCGTCCTCATTAACCATCTCGTATCTTGCATCAACATTAGTCAGTTGTATTGATGGAAGGGGACGACTTGTGAGTCTCCTTTTCTTTCTAATGTCCCTCAATTTTGATCCTACAATGACACACCTGAAGAATAAAATTGTTACTTAAATAATATTTTCACTGGAAAAATAATAAAATAACAGAAATTGATAGTATCTAGATTAACATACATAACAATAAGCAACACCAATACAACAGCACCCAGGATACAAAATGCTATAAAATAAGGATCCTCAGATTTTGCAGCAGAATTCACTGTAGGTGTGGTCATGATGCAAGCAACAGCAGCTATTTCATCAGTTGTATCAGCTAATTGCTTTGCAACATTTAGTGGATATAATACTTTATCACAATCATCCAGTGAGGATTCTATTCCATTGCAAGTAACATTAGATAGAAATACAGCTCTTCTTTGATTATCATTTTGATTATCATAAGCAGAAACGTCAGGCCTACCTATATAAAAGAGAGAAAGAGTATAGG
>NW_003546253.1:558207-579727 GCF_000090795.2 Amphimedon queenslandica | reverse complement strand
AGAATAACACTATGGACTATCATATACCAGAGTCTGCATATCCTAACTGTTTGCAGATTACCCTAGCATCAGTAGTATCCCACCCACTGCTGCAGACTGGGCCCCAAACTCCATCAACACATACTTCTACTCTTCCTTCCTGATATACTGATCCGTTGACTAAACGGACACTGCCATCAGTGCATGAACTACTTTGTCCTAACAAGAAAATAGAATATTTACATATGACTACATGACTACAATGCAGCTCACTATAGCATCTAATAGCTTTAGGAGATGCACAGCTTAGAGAGCTAGAAATGCAAGATGAAGATGATGAAGATGAAGATACTGAACAGCTAGACAAATCCGATTCAGTAGCATAACTACTACATGAGATAGTGAGTGGGGAATAGCCTAGTTCCCAGGAATCCAGATCAGATAGAGAAATAAACCCTATTGAATACATTGTGTACATAACACTTCATATACTCTGATACTCTTACTTGCAAATGGTTCATAACCTAATTGTTTACAAGCTACAGTTGCTTCCTTATCACCCAACGAACAAAATTGAACCCAAGCACCATTGTAACAATAGTGTAATACTCCTTCTGAATCAGTTGCACCTCCTGTCAGTTGTACTGATCCTGACTCAGAGCAATTAGCAGTATCTAATGAATACCTCATGTATTAATAATTATATGACACATGGTGGCTTACTGTTGTTAGCATCAATTTCTCCAATACACTGCACTCCAGCAGCATAACTAGAGGATTGACAAGAATAATAATAAGAGCTACTGCAACTTGTAAGTGATGATTCAGAACCAGAACAAGAGTAGTAATATCGTCTGGAATAACCAGTGGAACCAAAATATTGCTGAGCATTTTGATAATAAGTACCTGCATATTAAGTGCACAAAGATAATAATTATCATGATCTTTATTGACATAATAATATTATTCATAATTTTATATTAGACATTCAAAAGTTCTTACTGGCTCCTAAGTATCCTAGCTGACGACAAGCGACATTAGCTTCAGGACAATCCCATCCCACATTACATGCATTGTTCCAATAACCAGAATAACAATATTGAACTGTTCCCCTGTCTGTTTGATTTACACTACCATTATCGTAGAGTCGTACAGAACCATACGAACAACCTTTAATAGATTTGGAAATAAAATAAAATAAGAGTCTTTTTCTTACCATACACTAAAGAAACAGAGAAAAGGAGGAATAAGAAAAGGGTAACTACGGCTGCCATAACTTGATTAAAGCTTATTAATTAATCTATCTATGATTAAAGTATTTAGCGCATAAATAACTTTAAGCACCTCCCTCTAAAAAGGGAGTGGCTGGCTGCAGCAAGCTGGCAAAGCAAAGCCAACAAACAAGACAAGACAAGATGAATCTTCTCTGCTGTTTTGAGGATACTACAACTGTTAGCAACGACGCAGAAGTACTCATACTTATAAAAACACGCAATTACCTCTTTCTATAGGCAACAGAGCAGCCATCTACTACAAAATCGCAATTGCCAGAGGGTGCTTTGGAAATATGTCGCAAATTTGACAAGAATGGTGACGGGTATATCAGCAAGAAGGAGATGAGGGAGGCTGTTGGTAACTCTGTAACAAAAAAAGATTTGGAAGAGCTCTTAAAAAGAGCTGATACCAATAATGATGGGAAAGTAGATTATGGAGGTAGGGCTGTGATAAAGATGAGGTTTTGCATGATTATTTTGATCTTTCCTAGAGTTTTTCAAAGCTGCTTTTTCCAAGGAATGATTACATTGACAGCTACAATAAGTGTGCATATGTATATTGTACTTAGTTTTCTTAATCTGGATGAATTTATTATTTTATTTTAATGATCCTACTGTGCAGTTGACATAACTCCCACTCTAATATATATAGTGTGATAACCTCCTCCACCTAGTTAATTTTTAGCTCCGCCCCAAATTAATAAACCACATAAGACCTTTAGCTCAGCTCAAGCATCAAAAAAGATCTTTTTCTCTAGATTAGATAATCTTGATTTGTTGGTAAATATGGTCCAACCTTTTCATCACTTTGCTCCACCACTCAACACTCCTGTACCAGCTGCAGCAGCTCCATCCCAGAGTGTGCTTCCTCCAAGAAGACAAAGAAGCAATACCATTGGAAATGTTGAGGAACTGTCCAGCAGCAGCAGCAGTGAGAGCAATGTCTCTGGCCGCCGCTCCAAGAGCTGGTATGAAGGATTAGCTGGTAGTTTCATTGATAGTATAAGAGGTAAGGGACTATAAAATACTCTGATTAAGAACTGTGGTTTTCAGTGATGGTAATGATTGCATACCTTTAATATGCAAAATATAAACAATATTCCACTTGCTTACAATATCATCATAATTATTATTAATTTATTGTATTTTCATAATGCAGGTAGTTCAGTGGCAAGTGATGCAATAGAAAAAAAAGAAAGTATCAAGACCAAAATGAAAGTGAGTGAGCTCAGTTGGGAAGTCCCATACTTTTGTTATCGTAATATTATAAACTGTAGTGTAAGCATAATCTGATGCATACATAGCACGTGCAGCAGACTATCACATTTCATCAAGTTTTGAGTAGTATACCCAATTGTACTGAAATACACTTCACAGGTGTTTTAAGTAAACTGTTTGCCTTTATATCTGTGCTAGCATAGCACAGCTACACTACGCATGCATAAAACAGTGTATAATTCCCTAGTGATATAGCAATTTCCTACAATGTATAAACACATTTTAATGCAACACCAATAACCTATATGCATAACATGCAGGGAGCATTGAAAGATATAGCTCAATGGTGCCCTGAGGAAACTCGTGAGGATTTCCAAAAACACTACTTGGAGCCTGTCAAATACAAAATGAAGGAAAAGATAGTTTCCATTGGAATATGCGGAGAGGCTGAATCTGGGAGGAGAACATTACTTAGTGTACTCCAGCATTCAAGGTATAAAGAAATTAAAATTCTTTATTTATATTATGTATTTTTATAGAAATAGAAGTTCGACTAGTAGCAATGATTCATACCTGGTCTTCAAACTGTGTCCTTACATGAGTCATGCACAGGCTGGGAACCTCAATGAAGAGTTTACTCGCTCACTTCTCTCCTGCTCAGCTTATCTCTGTGTTATGAGCTGCCAGGAGATACACAAGGAGAGAGTTGAGACAGGCTATCTGGAAGTGTTGCTACAGAGAGACAAAGGTTAGCATATCAACAATAGTGAGAGAAGTAGTAATGAAAGCAGGTCATTGATAATCATCACCCACTATAAAGATACAGTTTACAAACTTGTTTTCTGTAGATATATTTAATCAGAGAAGAGCTCTAATTGTTGCAAACAAGCTTGATCTTTGCTTCACGGACGAGGAGCTCCAAAAGATGGGCAGACAAATTAATATTGCATCTCATGCCAACTCTGGCTCTCTCAGTGCGACAAGTAGCGAATACTCACATTATGATAGGCTACAGGATCATCAAGACTTTGAACAGTACATAAAGAAAAAAGCGGCTGGACAAATTAAGCATCACACAGGCACTGAGGTGCCTGCAAGTTGCATCAAACCAGCCATACTGAAGTGGTCAAGATTAGCTCGAGATTATTACCAAGGGATTGAAGAGGGACCAGGGACAGAAGCTCAGTTACAAGAATGGCTGGATCTGCATGAACCTTACAGAGAAATGAGCAGTGACCTCGAGGGAGCAAGTGACGAGAAAATATTTGAGATAATAACTGGGACTTCAGACATTGAAGACTGGTAAGTAATAAGGATCCATCACAATGTATATACCTGTGATTTTGTATAGGGTTGAGCATCACTCAAAAAATGTTAATAACCTCAAACAGCTCTCAGTATTATCTGATATTGTTTATTGCATTCATCAATGCATTGACCTCCTCCAAACAGAAATAGATACTCTCACTATGAAACTAGAGAGTAAGTGACTAACAATAATTGTAGATATTATTTATCATGTTAGATATGGAGACTCTTTTAGTCCAAAAGTCGCAAATGATGGAAGAGCTGAGGTTATGTCATTCTGTCATATCTTCAAATATCGACAACACAACACTATTTGCTGGCTTAATAGAAGCCTATGACACAGATATAAAAGTATTAGAAATATAGCTAAACTTTATGCATAATTCATATACAGGAGCCATTGTTGAATCTTAGAAAACTAGCTGAAAGCCTTATAGAAAGATTCAAAGAAATGAGCACATCAAAAGTGAGAAGACTCGTTCAATATCAGGTTGAATATCCCTGCAATGAAGCACTTCAGGAAACATGTGAACTTGGTAAGAATGGAAGATTATATTTCTCTATTTCTGGTATAGATATTGATAGTTTTTGTCGTGGGGCAGCAAATCAAGTGAAAAAAATAAGAAGAGGTGTCATTTTAAATAGCATGCACAATGTTCTTCCATTTAAAATGATAAAAGAGAATGCATTAGAGCTCACTAAACTTGCTGATCATTTACTCGAGGAGAAAACATCACTGGAACTCATTATAATACCAGGAGGAGGAGGAAGTATTGAAGGAGATTGTACTAGGAAAGATTACAACAGACTATCATGCACTAGTGGATTAGAACTGTCTTATCCAGTCACTCTAGAAACATTCATCAATGACGATGATACACTGTAAGAATACGTTGATATAACTGTCTTTTATTTTTTTATTTTTAGACAAGCAATAGCTGATCAACTTCACCCCTATTTCTGTACTATGCTTTCTTTGCATACAGACTCAGTAGAAAATGCAATTGAGTAAGTAATGCATAATAATAATTATAGTGATTTGCATTATGTTTATAGTCACAAAAATCTGGACAATGATGTGAAGGAGGACTTTATAAAACGATGTGAGAAGTATTTAACATCAGAAAATCTTAGAACAAAAACTGTTCAGGTAATATAAACTAACAGTATGAAATACTGATGAATCAATGTATTATCTTATAGTTTCATATGGACATAGTCACTACTTATATCTCAAATTTTCTTGAGAAGTTTGATCAAAAGTATCAACCACAATTATTATCAATGAAACAACAGGTAAAGGCATGCTGAGTGTACATACAATAGCAGACTGAATGTTATATTCCATAGATGACTGAAGAAATTGAGACTTTGACCAAAGCAAAGGAAAGAAGTCTTAAAAACATGAGGAAAGCAATCACACTTAAAGTGACACTAGAATTAGAAAGATCAGAGCTCTTGGCACGAATCGCGGGTGGAAATAATTAATACTTAATAACGACGTGGTGTTGGCTTTTATATAAATATCCTTATATATAACAGAGACTTATTTTAACTGTGTATATTATAAATTTTTAATTTTATTTTTAATTTTCTAATGCACGCACAGTTATGTTTTAGTTGCAACTATCATATAATAATAATCAGTTAATTCTTTGAATGGTTCTCCCTTAAAAACAGTTTCATCCAGTTTCTTGATCCCTAATTCAATTTCTTTGTCAGTAAGTAAGCTTAGTGCTGTGTAGCAGCGATGACGTAGAGAGTAAAAATACTTTTCTCTTGAGTAGCTATGAGAATGAGACTCTTCTCCTCTTTCTTCTACACTAAAACCAGCTTGCTTGAGGTATTCCTCAATCTCATCCAGTGAATTGAATCTTGTCTTCAAATCTTTCCAGACTAAGACTTCTGGATGCTCTACAATCAGCAATTGATCCCCAGGCTTTAGTAGCTTGTAAAACGCAGCCATTGAGGCTTCAAGGTGAGGGAAGAGATGAATGCAACCGATACAAACAAACTTGTTATATTTTGAGATAATGTGTGGATATGAATTTATTAAGTCATCAAACGTAGCCTCCAAAGTGAGGACCCCTTCCCTTTTACTGGCTGGCTCCAACATGTCAGGGCTTGGATCTACAACTAGTACTGGTTGCCCAAGATCTACAGAATAAACATTTGGTATTTTTTGGTGTCTTGAAGCTTACTTGCTTTCTTCCATATTAAAGAGCTGATTGCTCCAGTACCACCTCCAATGTCAGCCAGTGAATCAGTTGGTAGTAGTTTGAGCCACTTACAAGATATTTCAGCCAGTTCTTCATACATATGGTCATAAAAGAAGTCATATTCTTGAGCAATGGCTTTATAGTGACCTGCAGAAGGTGCAGAGTGGATAGATCACGAGATGTCTCTTACCTTGTACATGAGCCATATTGTCAAGTGGGTGTAAATCAGGAAATTATTGATTTAATAATGTATTGAATCAATTTGAATGCACACTATTTCTTGGGCTTTAGTAATAAGATTTAAATACTCAAATAGTATAAGGACATCAATATGCATAAATTTTGAAGTTAAAGAGCATGTGCTACGAAATTGTAAGGCACATAGTTATGTTTTAGTTGCAACTATAATAAAAATCAGTTAATTCTTTGAGTGATTCTCCTTTAAAAACAGTTTCATCAAGTTCTTTGATTCCCACTTCAATTTCCTCGTCAGTAAATAAGCTTAGTGCTGTGTAGCAGCAATGACGTAGAGAATAAAATACTTTTCTCTTGAGTAGCTATGAGAATGAGACTCTTTTCCTCTCTCTACACAAAAGCCAGCTCGTTTATGGAACTCCTCGAGCTCATTCAATGAATCCCAACTCGTCCTCAGGTTCTCTTTCCAGATTAAAATATTGTACTGAACAATCAGTAATTGATCCCCAGGCTTCAGTAGCTTGTAAAATGCAGCAATTGAGGCTTCAAGATTAGGGAAGAGTAAAATGCATCCGTTAAAAACAAACTTATTATATTTCGAGATGGTGTGTGGATGTGAACTGATAAAGTCATCAAACGTAGCCTCCAAAGTGAGGACCCCTTCCCTTTTACTGGCTGGCTGCAACATTTCAGGGCTTGGATCTACAACTAGTACTGGTTGCTCAAGATCTACAGAAAAAAAACAAAATAGCACTTTTGCTGTCTTGAAGCTTACTTGCTTTCTTCCATATTAAAGAGCTGACAGCTCCAGTACCACCTCCAATGTCAGCCAGTGAATCAGTTGGTAGCAGTTTGAGCCACTTACAAGATGCTTCGGCTAGTTTTTCATACATATGGTCATAAAAGAAGTCATACTCTTGAGCAATGACATTATAGTGATCTGCAGAAGGTTCAGTAGATAATATTATGACTGAGAGGCTTTACCTTGTACATGAGCCATTTAATTTACAAGTGCCTCACAAAGTGGGTGTGAAACAGGAAATCATTATAAATTTTTTAATCGACTAAAACAACAATACACATTCATACATGTACACACACTTATTAAACATATTAAATATTTGATGAATGATTTATCGATTGATTGCAATATAAAACAGGATGTATGCCTTTGTCTGATGAAGCTGTCGAACCTCCTCTTCTGTTGTCATTGAAACATGCGAATCATTGCAATGCCACCAAGTATTGGTCAGTGGACAATGAACTTCACTAACATAATGACCTACAATTTACATACATAGTTACTATACTATAATAGATTGTTTTCTTACCACTGGATGATTTATTTCCAAAGTGACTAATGATACTAGTAAGTCTGTATGGTAATGCATGTCTTTTCTCTTGAGGAGAGATTTCTTTCTCTGCTATTACAGTCTCTAGTTTCTTACCCATCAATTGCCTAGCATAAAAGAAGGTTTATGCAGTGGGCATTGTAATGGGGTCATACCCAAGCACATCTTGTTTATTATCATAAGGAGAGGAGAGTATTGGGTCAGGATTAGAAACGGGTGCTAGATTTAAATGACGTGGGATTCGAACAGGGTCAAGATTCTTGTCACAACTGCCGCGATCGTTAAGAGAGTACCTCTTAAGAGTAAGTATGAGTACTCTTGGTAAGGCTGATAGCTTTCTTGATAGAGTACAAGATGAGTTAGAACAACTGTGACACTTGTACTCAACAGTTTCACTCTGAAATGATGAAGAAGTAGACAGGAGAACTCAAATTGCATAATTACCTTGAAATAATCTTCTAATAATTCTTGTAGACTATTGCGACTACCAGTTGTACTATATAAAAAAATCAATACATCATCATCATTGTAATATTTGTGACTAACAAGTGAAGAGAGAGATCTAAGACTTCTTCATATTTATTTACAGTGGAATGACAAACAGTACACTTCAAACTCTGCTCTATACTGCTCTTGAAATTAATCTCAACTGGGCAGAGACTGAACACCTACAAAGACCATCATTTAAAAAGAACAAAAACGAAAAGATATATCTCAATTTGACTCTTAAATTAAATTTAATGCATTTTCAGTTATTCTAGCTAAAATTTTATATCATTATGACCAACACTTGGGCTAAGAGAATAATGAGAATGACTGTTTTTAAAACATGATACATACAGTACAATAAATCTGCATCCATTGAATGAAAATTGTTTTTACAACCCACCGCCCACTTGATACTGAAAATATCCCACATTGACCAATGAATATGTTATCAAAGATATGATATTACAGAATGAGGTTGCATTCTGATTGGTTAAATCATATCTTGCTATTATTCATGACTCATGTGACCAAGAACTAGCTTTGTTTCATGTGACCAAGAACTATAGCTTTGCTTCTTTCAATATGGCTACTGGACAAGCTATTATAATTGAGAGCAGTGATGAGGATGCATCTGTCCATGATGACCTTGAAGAGCAGCACTACCCAAGTGACATTGAAGACAGGCCAATATCATCCCCGGAGCCGGAAGAGGAAGAAAATCCAAATACCGTAAGGATTACAGACCCTTTTGAATCACTTTCACAGGAGACAAGAGCGAAGATAGAAGAAATGCGTGATAGAAACGAAACAATCAATATACTAGTCATTGGACCAACTGGCTCAGGGAAATCAACAATCGTGAATTCTTTAATGGGAGAATATGTGACCCAAGTTGAGCATGGAGCTGAATCGGTTCAATCTGAAACAATAGAATACGAAGGAGAGGTCAAGGGAATACAGATAAAAGTATATGATACCATCGGGTTTGGTGACACCAGAGGAAAGAGTGGGAAGCATATAGTACGAGAAATAGCCAAGAAGAATAAATTTGATTTGATCTTGATATGCTTGAAGTTTGATTCTCGGGCCTCAAGTGATGTGAAGGATATGTTCAAAACACTGAAGAAGGAAATCAGCAAGGAAATGTGGGAGAGATCAGTAATCATATTGACCTTCACCAACATATTCCTTCAACTTGAAAGCGTAAAGAAATTGACAGATGAAGAAAAGGAGGCAAACATTCTTGGTAAAATCGACACATTTCAAGGAAAAATATCTGATTTCCTTTCTGGCAAAGTCACAGAGAGTACACTTCGTAACATACCATTCCGTATTGCTGGTAATTTTGGAGAAACAAATTTACCAACAACAGAAAATTGGTTAAAGGCATTGTGGGAGTCTTGCATTAGCCGATGCAGTGAAAGGTCTCGTCCTCTCTTAAAGTTTTACTCAACCCAACGATTATTAGGAATAACAGGAAACATAAGTCTCCCTACAGTGACTGGAGCAGTAGCAGGTGGAATAATTGGAGCTGGGGTTGGTGTAGTGGGTCATGTACCAGGTATGGTAGGAGGAGCAGCATTGGGGGCTGTAGCAGGGGCAGCTGTTATGGGTGCTGTGTCTGGAGGAATTGTTGGAAAAGACACCCAGAAAAAGAAAAACAAGTAGCTCAGAACATTTAGTATTTTAGTGCAATAAACTAAGTTTCACTATTCTCTACCCATTCTACTATATATGTACATGTAGTGATATTTAAAATCGTGTAATAACTTTATATATATACTGTTACCTTAATGTTATGTGCAAATTTAATGTAGTGTTATTTAATAAGTATTTTGTAAATTAATCTCAACTGGGCAGAGACTGAACACCTATGATAAATACCACTGAAAGACTATAATTTTAATATGCACAAAGCACTAAGGAAAATATGACCCCAAGGGAAAATTATGACCTGTTGTTGCTATATAAAATTTCTTCAGAATTTTGGCTGATCATTAATGTGTTTATTCTACTCTTCGTACTACTATACATCCATATTGAATGCTAATTGTTTTTACAACTCTTCCTTCCCACTACATGCAATTGTGTGTAGTTTCAGAATATGAGATTGGATTCTGATTGGTCAAATCATCTCTTGCTATTATTCATGACCTCATGTGACAAAGAACTAGCTTTGCTTCTTTCAATATGGCCACTGAAGAAGATATTACAATAGAGAGCAATGATGAGGAGAAATCTATCCATGATGATCATAAAGGTGAAGAGCAGGGTTACCCAACTGACATTGAAGATAGGCCAATATCCCCAACAGAACAGCCAAACACCAGAAGCATTGAAGACTCTTTTGACTCACTTCCACAAAAGATAAAAGATACAAGAATTGCGTGATAAAGAAGAGCCAATTAATATACTAGTCATTGGACCGACTGGCTCAGGGAAATCAACAATCGTGAATGCTTTAATGGGAAAAGTCGTGGCAAATGTTGAACATGGAGCCGAATCAGTTCAATCTGAAATAACAGAATATGAAGGGGAGATTGTAAAAGTACAGATAAAAATATATGATACAGTTGGGTTCGGTGACACCAAAGGAAAGAGTGGGAAGCATATAGTACGAGAAATAGCCAAGAAGAATAAATTTGATTTGGTCTTGATATGCTTGAAGTTTGATTCTCGAGCCACAAGTGATGTGCAAAAGATGTTCACAACACTGAAGAAGGAAATCAGCAATGAAATGTGGGAGAGATCAGTAATTGTACTGACCTTCACCAACATGCTCCTTCGACTTGGAAATATAAAGCAATTGAAAGATGAAGGAAAGGAGGAAAGCATTCGTCGTAAAATCGCTACATTTAAAGAGAAAATATCTGAATTCCTTTCTGGTCAAGTTACAGAGGAAACAATAGGTAAGATACCATTCTGCATCGCTGGAGAAGAAGATGAAATAAAGTTACCAACAACAGAAAATTGGTTAAAGGTATTGTGGGAGTCTTGCATTAGCCGATGCAGTGAAAGGTCTCGTCCTCTCTTAAAGTTTTACTCAACCCAACGATTATTAGGAATAACAGGGAACATAAGTCTCCCTACAGTGACTGGAGCAGTAGCAGGTGGAATAATTGGAGCTGGGGTTGGTGTAGTGGGTCATGTACCAGGTATGGTAGGAGGAGCAGCATTGGGGGCTGTAGCAGGGGTGGCTGTTATGGGTGCTGTGTCTGGAGTAATTGTTGCAAAAGACACCAGAAAAGAGAAAAATAAGTAACTTAGAACATTTAGCACTTTCGTGTGATAAACTTATAGTTTGACTATTTTCTACACATTCTACTGTACATGTAGTGACATTTAAAATCATGTAATGACTTCACATATACCATTACCTTAACATTATGTGGTAGTGTTAATAAGTATTTGGTATAGTTAAATTGATATAATATAAATTGCACATAATACCTTAGAATCTTTAAGAGCTGATATATCAGACCGCAACATACTTAAGCAATGAGTCAACAATTCGTGTGCATCCTATACAATAAACATCACCATGGCAACAAACCACACCCACTCACCTGCTCATTGAAACCATAAAAATTCTTAGCTCTCTCCCTAATGATTCTTCTGATGTCCTTGATGAGGATTATCTGACCGTCAAGGCCACTCCCACTGTACTTAGCCTTAACGAGTAGAAATAACATACGAAAGAGAGACTTGTTTGATAAAGACGGAGACTCTTTGTGCGACTGAACAATATCGAGTGCAAAACATCTCAAGGAGAGAAGAGACTGGAGGACAGCATTGAGATAACACGTGTTACCTAAATTGATAAATCTTAAAAGGATAGAGAAGAGAAAGATGACAAATAATAATTATTAAATTTGCATTATTTTGTACTTACCCTTCAGGTGAGTCTGTTTTTGAGCGTTTAGGAGGTGAAGGTAGTGTTGGATCTCTTGTCATTTTGTTTGGTGTCAGAAGTGCCCTTTTTGGGTGAGGGATGGGAGGAGGGAGTGGAGAGAGAGACAGTGACCTTTTAGTTCCTTGAGGACTTGTCAATTGGCGTTCCGGTATTTTAAAAGGATTAGTATGACCACTGTTGTAGAAATCTATTAATAAGTAAATATATTACCACAATTTCATAATAGGCTAACTTGACTTATTTTCTTTATTACTACTATTGAAAGCTGCTGCCAGCATCTTGGAACTACGACTAAACCTTTAAAAGGCTTTAAATTGTTAGTAAATACAAAACTCTATTTACCCTTTAGTCAAGTCTTTTCTAGGAGGATTCCACGGCCTTCCCTTTGGAGATGACAACTCAGAGGCGGCCATTTTTCTACTATTTCCCGCCAAATAGGCGGGAAGATCACGTGATACATGAAGGTGTGGCTAAAATAATTAATCAACTAATTTTAACAATTATCAAAAATCAGAAATAAAATTATTAGTTTTGCAAAAAAACTAAAGAAATCACAAGTACAGAATAACTGAAGTAACAAAAATGAAGTTAGTAGATAGTAGTAGATCTAAATGAATGAATGAATGATTGCAATCAAAGTTAAGGAAGGAACCGTTTGACAGACCACGTGGAATCAGGGCTCTGTGTAAAGACAATCCTGTCAGACTGCCAGTTGTGATGGCCCTGATAAAACTCAAAGTAAGTCGGCTGGAGGATATAGCACTGCCAAGAATCAGGAGGAGGGAGTGGCTCCACACCTTTAAACTTAGCCTCAGTCTCCCTGCGCCTTTCCATCAGCTCCTCGTATCCGCTCAGAACTTCGTCCTGATCTCCCATATTTACCGTCACCTGGCAATCGCGTGACGGACAAAACTTATACATCTCAAGGAACTCTTCCCGAGGGAGTTTCTCCACCCTGCCCTTGACTATCATTTGCCTGTCCAGGGAGGGCCAATAAAACAATGCACACGCCTTAGGGTTTGAGCTGAACTCGTTTGCTTTGTTACTCTTGTCACATGTCATGAATTTGATACCACTGTCAGTGATGACAAGACCAATATAACGAGAGGAAGGCATCCCATCCTCTGAGACTGTGCTGAGAGTTCTTAACGGGAACTCATCAGATTTCCCTTCTTCCTCCCATGCCTTCATTTGAGGGAAAGGGTCTGTCTTGCTTACTAGGTCGTTTTCTGTGAAAGGAGGCGCATCACTACAGTCACCGTGTCCCTCTTCTCCGTGATGGTGGTGCTCATGGTCGGCCATTTTTATGCTCAGCAAAAGTGCAAATTGCAAACTTTAAAAAACTAATGCTGAAAATATGATTAGCAAAAACCAATGAGCTCCACCCAAATTAACTTAGCTCATGCTCAATTCTTTACACTAAAATGAGATTGAAATGAATGCATGCATTAGTTCAATTCTACGGAGCTAGTCTTGCAAGCTTCCAAATCTCTCCTCTTCTCTTGAAGCAGATCCTGTCATGAAGTCTGTTACTGTGTCCCTGCCAAAACTCATAATAATTTGGCACTAGGACAAACCCTCCCCAATCCTCAGGCTTAGACAGAGGGATTCCCTTCTCGCATTTCTCTGTAATTTTTTGATGTTCTTCTTCCAATTCAGCCCTAGAGTTAACTTCTGAGCTCTGCTGACTAACTACGGCACTGATTTGACTTGAGATGGGTCTAGAGTTGAAATATACAGCTGATTCGTCTTCAGCTAGTTTCGAAACGACTCCCTCTATCCTCACCTGCCTGTGAAGAGGAGCCCAATAAAAGAGAAGGCTTGCATTAGGGTTCTCACTCAAGTCCTGACCTTTACGACTCTGATAGTTGGTAAAGAATTTGAAGCCTTCGCCACTATAGTGCTTCATCAGTAGCATCCTACAAGATGGTTGACCTGAGAGAGAACAGGTGGCCAGACAGACTGCATTGGCTTCCTTTATTTCTGTACATTGGGAAGCAGCTAGGAACCAAGAGTGAAATACAGCCAGGGGGTCATCCTTAGACACTAGGCTCTCCTCAGACAAAATTTGACTCTCATAAGGTGTTCTTTGACTGTATAAGTCTTTAACTGGGCTTGCTGGACCGCTAGACATTAGTTTTATGGATCTCCTGTAGCAAAAGTTCGCCACAAATCTTGAGAGCATTTTAAACCAAACCCTCTACACACCCATGAATTTTTAATTAGTTGAGTGACACACCCACAATTGTGAATAATATAATTTTTGGAGCTGCTCAAGATGTTTCTGTTGTTTGCTCTCTTTTGCTATCAATTGCTTGCAAAGACAAATTCTCAAAGTAAGTCAATAAAATGTATAGTAGCTGGATTATTGATTGCTACACAAAATGCCTGATGAAGCATGCTTGCTTCAAGCTTTATTTGTTGCTTTGTTCAATGATCTGCACTAAGAGCTGTACCTCATAAACTATGCAACAGTAATGTAATCAGACTTGCTATTATATGCTGGCTAAATTTGCTGTAACATTGCAAATGCTTTAATTGCAGCAATATCAATGCTGACATCGTTTTATGACCTTTGAAAACACCCACTATACATATCACTGCAGTATGCAGCAATATTAGAAAAGCAAATGTCAGATAAGACTGCCTATTCTTGTTGTTGCTTTTACCAAAACTCCTAATGGCATTATCACTTTGTTCAAGTGCTAGTTCCCACCTCAGAGGTGGACTGAGGCTAACCTCAGCAGGAGGAGTTGAGGTATTTATCATCTTTCAGGTTACTGCACCCAAAGTGGTGTTGACCAGACTTTTATCTGCAGCAGAGAAATCAACCAGTCCCTCACTATTCCTTGTGGCTCATCTGGTGATCCTACAAGAAACTTCACGTATACCATAATTCGACCGTTTGAAGGATCTATAGAAACTATTCAAACGGTGTCATTTCTGACTCTCAATTTGCAGACAAGAGACCAAATGGCATCAATCTCATGCACCATTGATGGAAGAATAGAAGCTAACTATAAGATTAATGTTACCAGTAAGTGAATAAGTGCCTCAATTGGTTGCATTCACAACTGTTTGTACAATGCATTTTAAAGGTTTCCCTATAACTATATATCATATCCCACTCTGTAGTTCCCCCTTATTCAATAAAGTTTGGCTCAAGTCCTGATGTTTATGTGTCCGGCCCCATTAGACTATCATGTCCTATAGAAGGTAATCCTCGCCCTCACTTTGTGTGGCATAGATACAATGATATCGATCGAAGCAAAGAACTATCATTACCAACGGAATTAGAATTTGATGTCAATAGTCTAAATAAGACTTGGACTATACAGAACTGGCAGGAGTATATGAATGGATTTTATACATGCTGTGCTGAAAACTATTTAGGTCAACACTGCTACATAAATGGAGCCACATTCAGACTCTTTGCTAAAAGTTAGCACTGTATTTAGTATATGTATTGAATCCTTTGCTTCTTATAGTTTGTGATGGTTCTACTGACACTGATGGTTATATTAAAACTGCTAGCAATGAGCTGACATATCCAATCAAATCAACTATTAGTATCACATGCATTGCCTTCAATGCTGTGCATAACCAGCCACCAAACTGGTTTTTTAAATCGTTTTATGAAACAAGACCCACTAGGATACCTACCCTAAAGCCTGGACCATCTTATAGCATTAGATACAGATACGATGACAGAAAGTGTTTGTGGAACTCCACACTGATCATCTCTAACTTTTCTGTGTCTCTTGCTGGATCTTACTATTGTAGCTATGGGTTGAACAAAGTCCACAGTCTTGATATTGACTTACAAGGTAAGCATACATCATCAGTACATTAATTACTATTATACCTTTCGTTACTCAAATTGCACAGCATGTCATAAGCTAAGCAGTGAGAACATTAGTCTTACAGTATCACCAACTCAAAGAGCTGTGGGTGAAAATGGATCTCTATTAGTTTTGTCCTGCATGGTCAATAGTACACCTCATGATGCTCCTCCGGTTTGGTGTAAATTAAACGACAATGAAGATTGTGAAATCATTAACTCTACTAGTAATGGGCGTAAGAATTGTTCATGGATCAGTACAGTTGAGATATTAGTGTCAGACTGGACGATTGGCCAGTATCAGTGCTCACATTTGGATGTGGTGCGTCAAGTTGAAGTGACAGCAACAAAAAGAAAAAGTAAGATTTAAAAAATCCAATTATAGCTAATTGTTATGACTCTAGGCCCGTCAAGCAGTTTAGCAATAGGAGCAGTATCACTGATAGCGGCAATAATAATAATCGTTATTATTATGACAGCAGTAACAGCATTACTGCGTTGCTATAAAGCAACAAGATACGCCAGAACAAAAGAACCTCCATGTAAGTGAAATGATTTGAAAGTATCGTCTTGATTTCATGACCTGCAGATGAAGGCTTTCAATGGGATGCTTTTCTAAGCTATCACACAGAAGCAGAGGAATTTGTAATAAGACACATAAAGCAAGTACTAGAGGAGAGAGGGTACAAGATATTCTGGCACCATTCGGATTTCATTGGAGGCAAAACTATCACAGATAACATCAATGACGCTGTGAACGAGAGCAGAAAAGTCATTTTTGTTTTTACAAGAAATTTTGTGAACAGTGAATACTGTATGATGGAGTTACATAGCACACTGGATAGACTGCAGAGAACTAGAACAAGGTGCATGATCCCAATTGCTTTAGAAGATGAGACAACTGTTCCAATTGAACTGAAATCAACTGTCACGTATTGGCCAGTGCTTACTGAAGAAGAGATGAACACAGAAAAACTTATTTGTTTAATTGGTAAGCCTCTGTGCTAAAGCTACAGTATCTTAATTCCTTTTCTGCTACTGCTACAAGCTTTCTCCCATTACTTTGGCAATCAAATTTGACAATTATTTTGTTTTCACTATTTTTAGGTTCTTCAATAAGAAACAAATTACAAGAAAAAAAATGATTAAAAAAAGAAGAAAAGAATAATGTATGACAACAATATCAATAATAATAATAATAGTAATAATAATAAGAATAAGAATACTTACAATGAAAAAATAACAATAATAATAATAATATTAAGTGTTCGGAAAAACTGAGCAAAAGGAATGGCTCAATAAGTCCATTGCTGACGGTCTTTCATTTTTATCTCTAAAAAATAAAACAAATTATATTTAAATTGTACATTCAATTATTACTGATACTATCATTACTTGATGAAGCAGAGCTCAATGAAGTTGTGTGCCTGCTCTGAGCAGTGGGGAGGAAGGTCTGGCTTTGTGTCGTTCATAACTATTTTAAACATGGCCGCCGTCGGCTCAAAGTCCGACCACGGAGGGCGACACTTTAACATTTCAACAACAGTAGCTCCGACGCTCCTGGTAAATAAGAACAGTTAAATCAATAACCTTTCTTTCTTTTTCTCTCTAACCATATATCTGCTTTGAAAGTGTATGGGTCATCGCCCTTGATGACTTCAGGTGCCATCCAGTAAGGAGTTCCATGAACACTCCCAATTCCACTTCTGATCGTTTGTAGTCTTTTTGAGGCACCAAAATCAGCCAATTTAACATTGCCATTTGAATCTCTTAGGATATTAGCACCTGCAAAACCATGACACACATGTAAACTCTCTCTGCTCTCTTTCTCCCTTACCTTTGATGTCTCTGTGAACTATTTTCATTCCATGAAGAAATGCTACTCCTTCCAGTATCTGTCTTGTGTATTTTCTAGTAAGTGCCTCACTCAGTGCTCCTGTGTTCTTTAAATGTTGATATATTGAACCCTAGACGCAAAAAATAAGAATAAAAATCATCGCAATTTTCATTACATTTTTCAATACATATTGATGCCCTTATGCTATGTAGAAAGTTTGAGCTGATTCCGTCTAAAATTTTTCAAGTTATGACCATTTAAAAAAATAGGCCAATTTCCAAAAAATACCCAAGGCTATAGCCCATGGTTTTTTCCAAAAAATGGCTCCGAAATCATCCCCAATTTTTATTACATTTTCTGATACATATTGATGTCTTTATGCTCTGTAGAAAGTTTGAGCTGATTCTGACTCAAATTTTTCGAGTTATGGCCATTTTAAAAAATAGGCCAATTTCCGAAAAATACCCAAGGCTATAGCCCATGGTTTTTTCCAAAAAATGGCTCCAAAATCACCCCCAATTTTTATTACATTTTCTGATACATATTGATGTCCTTATGCTCTGTAGAAAGTTTGAGCTGATTCCAGCTTAAAATTTTTCAAGTTATGGCCATTTTAAAAATATACTAATTTTAAAGTTTCCCAGTATACATGTACTCACTCCTGCTAGGTATTCCATAAAAATAAATAATTTCCCTTCTCTCCTTTCAGTTCCGTAGTATCCCACGACCCTCTCGTGGTGTATATTCTTAAGCAGCTGGACTTCAGTTTCAAACGAACGGACTTCTTTGCTCATTTTAAGCGAATCAAGTGACGGCTTGATATTCTCAATGTGATCAATATCAACCACTTTGACTGCCATGTCCATCTGTGTATCTAAATCAGTACATAAAAAGACCTGCACAGACACACACAAGAGAAAACTTAATAAAAACAAAATGGTGGCCATTAACGGAGAGTACCTGTCCAAATGCTCCTGTACCCAATAGTCTTCCTTTACTCCATCTTGCTGGGGCTGTTACTACATAAAGAAAAGTAAAATTCTACACTTCAGTTGCGAGCATGTATTACTAGTGAATTATAGCACTTTTGATTTTGTTAAAAGACTGGCTCTATTACTATTATTGATGTTAATAATTCATTTGCTTATTTTTAATAAAGATCCCTTGCTAAACATGCTAAAATTAGGCACCCACAATAAAAAGCTGTCTTGAGGTAGACCACATGTATATGATCCTTACTTTTGTGGGACACAGTCAGTGATGCTAACTTCTGTATCGGGAGCTCAGAATCTTGTAACCTCCGACTGTCAGAGCTCCCTGGAACCATTTTGTGATGATAATGCGACGATAAAGGTGGGTGGAGCTTGGGAGGAGGATTCAATGGATAAGTTCCATACACTAAAAAATAATAAATAATAATAATAGTAAGCAAAAAAATAATAAATAATAATTATGCGTAAGTAGGAATTGGAGATAAAAAATTAGGACTAATCATACAACAAATGCACATAATTCTAATTATTTTAAAATGAAGTAATAATGTGGAATCATGTAATTCATGATCATGGTCTTACTAGCTTTATGAGTGTGGGATGGAAGCTCCCCCATTGAGTAACTCTTCTCTCTTGGGTATGTTCTTGTCAATGATTCGGCTCCGTGTTCTTCTACAATTGAAATAAATTATAAAGTAAGATTACAATTAAAAAAGTAGAAGATAGTAGAACTTGAAAAAAAATAAGAGACTAAAGAGAAAGCTAACTGTCATCATATAGTGAATATTCATGATGCCTCAGTAAACCGTCTACACCTAAAAAGAATAAAAAGTGGCGTAAAATTTTTTTATTCAAAAATTTCATTAATATTCCCCGGCAATATGACCAGGAAAGAAGGAGCTAGGGCTACCTCACCTGTAATCGAGAGGTTCTCCTCGGAAATGAATGACATGTCCAAAGTAGAAGGGATTGAGGCTGGGGAT
Organism: Amphimedon queenslandica; assembly: GCF_000090795.2. NCBI lineage: Eukaryota > Metazoa > Porifera > Demospongiae > Haplosclerida > Niphatidae > Amphimedon > Amphimedon queenslandica. The sequence continues at coordinate 560,127 of NW_003546253.1, read as the reverse complement.
GCATTATCGAGATCATCATCTTCAACCTCGGGAATGAATTTACCTCCTTCCTATTAGAGGAAGAAGTGCTCGTTAATTAGAAAACAATTTTGGCACAAGAGGGCACTTAATCAAAATGTTTGTTTAAACTATTGCAATACTAGACACATCAAGTTGACATACATGTACATACATGTACATGTACATACATGTATATACCATATAATACATTACAGTTATTATAGTAAAGGATGGTAGGGTCTTCCTGTCCAAATGAAAAGTAATACAGGAACATGTACATTTATAGGTATACATGTACATGTATATTACAATGTGACTCAATGGGCTCTGGTTTATATAGTAAAACAAATAAAAACATATTAAGATATCATCTTATCTTTTTTTTACTCTACAACTAAGGAAAGACAATAAAAATATACACTATCTACTGTAGATAATGTATATTGCTAATCTCTCTACAGTGCTGTTAACATATAAATCATTATTATTATTATATTTTATTATTAATATTTCCATACCTTTCCCCCAATATCAAGAGGCACTGGTGTAGAGGGCTCGTCAATAAAACCAGGTGGAGGAGAGTCCCTTCTAGAAGGCTCTTCGGGGATGTTCCTAAAGCCGTGATAAGTGTGGAAATACATGTCGGGGCTTTCCCGAAAACCTTCGGTAGTATTACGCATAAAGTACGGCTCTGATTGGGACCTAGGATACAGGCAATAAAAGGTGTGGCTTGTAATAACAATAATTAATTACCTTTGAGTGAATTTTGCCACTTGTTCCTTTAACTATAAAGGAGATGGAAGATTGAGATACAGGAAAATAAATAATAAATGGTAAACAGATCACACAATAAAATAACCAACACATTGGCAGCTACTGTATCCATGTAACAGCTTTACAGTTTGTATTTATAAGAAAATAGAAAATGCAAAACATGCATGTACGTGTAATAATAATAATAATAATAATAATAATAATAATAATAATAATAATAATAATATTCTTCCACTTACATTATCGGGAGTGGGAGAGGCGGAGCTTAACACATCAGTGGGTGGGGCTGTGATGGTGACTGGTTGACGGGAGAGAACAACACGTAGGCTGGTGATGCCAGTGAATCTCTCGTATATGGAAAGAGCAAAATCTAATTCATTCTGTGTTGATAGCCCACTGATGGTCCTAGTCTGTGTGTTGGATAAGGATTAAGAGAGAGAGGGAGAGAGAGAAGGGAGAGAGAGAAGGGAGAGAGGGGGAGAGAGAGAGAGGGAGGGAGAGAGGGGGAAAGGGAGAGAGGGAGGGAGAAAGAGAAGGGAGAGAGAGAAGGGAGAGAGAGAAGGGAGAGAGGGGGAGAGAGAGAAGGGAGAGAGGGGGAGAGAGAGAGAGAAGGGAGAGAGAGAAGGGAGAGAGAGAAGGGAGAGAGAGAGAAAAGAAAGAGAGAGAAGGGAGAGAGGGGGAGAGAGAGAGAGAGGGAGGGAGAGAGAGAAGGGAGAGAGAGAGAGAGAAGAGAGAGAGAGAAGGGAGAGAGGGGGAGAGAGAGAGAGAGAGGGAGAGAGAGAGAGAGAGGGAGGGAGAGAGAGAAGGGAGAGGAGAGAGAGAGGGGGAAGGGAGAAAAGGAGTAGATAACATTTGAGTAAGGAAGGAAGAAATAAAGTGAAACATAAACATAGAAAAGAGAGAGAGTACATATGTGTGTGTATGTCTGTTATCTTCTATTTTCCATACCTCAGTATTATACCAGTATATGTATGATGCACCAAATCTCTTGGTTACAATTTCCTGGAGCTTTTCGAGACTTACTGGCTTCTTCACCATAACTATACTGTAATAAGCAAAACAAAACAGACTTCATGTCAAGAGGACTGGAGAGATAGAGAGAGAGAATTGTAGATGTATGCACAAATACCTTTTTTCATCACCTAG
>NW_003546253.1:494686-558070 GCF_000090795.2 Amphimedon queenslandica | reverse complement strand
AAACTTTACACGAACTTCTCCATGCTACAGAGAGAGAGAGAGAGAGGGGGGAGGAAAGAAGAAAGATATAGAGTGAGTGAGATTCGTGTGAGTAGACTCCACAACTCTCCCCACATACATGTCCGAGGGATGGTGGTTTCATGTTGTGCCCTCCTCCACCAACCGGATCGATTGGATGAAAACCAGCTATAAGGTGACGGTGAATGTCCTCGTCCACTCTCCTTCGAACCGAGCGATCTGTAGGGCAAGCCATTGGATAGATTAGAAACAAAAAAGAAAGACAATACCTCCTGCTTCGATGGACGGTAACTGGCCATCAGCCATTTTGATTTAGGGCGTGGCTCGTGGAAAAAGATCACGTGAGAAGAAACCTTTAATTTACTAAAAGTAAGCGGAAGAGTTTACTGGTAAAGTATGCAGAAAGTATACAGAGAAATGCGATGATCACGTGAGCAAATCAAATTGACAAATTGAAATTGGCGCCATTTTATCAAAATTAATTATCATTTTGCTAAAATCAAAGAAATTCTGTACTTCTCTCCTCTTTTCTCCTCTCTTTCTCCAGCAGCAGAAATGTCATCAGAGTTCAGCCCATCTTCTATCAGCCCTATAGATGAAATTTCAGCTGACGACACATTCTCTGACATCAAGAAAGAGCTGATCTTCGACACACCTGTATTCAGACAAGGAACCACTAAAGCCCATCACCCTATAGAAGTATTCCTCCGTGTGAGACCACCGCCTCCCCAGCCATTGGGAAACACCAAATCTTTTCTAACGATTAAAAACGACAGTGTCTGCACAGCAGTGCCTCCTTCCTACTCCAAGTGGTCAGCAAAGGCTTCCAATGGAGAGCAGTTCATGTTTTCAATGATATTCAAGAAGGACTCGACGCAGAAAGAGGTTTTTAAGACGGCCGTCGTTCCAGTACTTGAGGAGTTTTTCAAAGGACAGAATACCCTCCTCCTGGCATACGGAGTGACCAACTCTGGGAAAACCTACACTATGACAGGTTAATAGTAATAATAATAATAATTAATTTTTGTAATGTACATTTGTAACCTTATTTGATATTCATTTATTTTCTATTAGGCTCGCCCACGCAGCCTGGTATCTTGCCACGGACTATTGATGTTATTTTTAACTCTCTTGGCCCTCACCTCTCCTCCTCTGATGATGTACAAATCAAACCTCAAGCATATTCTAATGTCACCTACCTGAATGAGGAAGAAGCTGCAATAGAGAAAACTATAAAAGAAGAGCTCCTGAAGCAAGTGAGTTTTATGATAATATCATGGTGGGAAAATGTATTGAAGGAGCTGCACTAGGAGCTTAATATTACATTTATTTTGTTATAATTATCACTAACAAGTTAAGTATTATTATTATTAGGCTAATCCTCCTCCTCCCGCTCCTCCCCCTTCTGCTGAAGTCAGTAATGCCAGTTCATTGTTTGAGCAAGCATCTCACATCAGTAATGATAATAATAATAATACAACTGATAATAATACTGGCCTAACTGATGTCACTGCTATGACTGATGATAGTAAGTGCAAGAAAAAATTCAAAATAATAGCTTCACAATGCATGTATTATTGAAGGATTATTTCTGTATTTTTCTAAACATATTTATGTATCCATTATTATTATTATTTGCTTTTCTCTCCCCCCCAGCTTGTAGTATGATGGCTAGTATCATGAGTGAGTATGAAGTTCAAGAGGACACTACGTTACCAGTAGACACACAGAACGAGTCTGTGTTCTTCTCCATATTCATCTCCTATGCTGAGATCTATAAGGATTTCATATACGACCTGCTAGGAGAGAAGACACTCCACGAGAGACCGATTTTACGACTGGCGGCTGATAAAATTGGAAACCCATACATTAAAGGTTCGCTTGTTGATGCATGCATACTTTTGTTATATGACCAATGACAATTGGCAAAATTTTATAAAGGTACATGTACATGTACATGTATGTATTGCTTCTGTTAAGTATACCCATTCACTTCTCTCTCTCCTCTTCTTTGCAATCTTTCTCTATTTTTTGAAGGACTTCATGAGGTTCAGGTGGACAATGCCAAAGAAGCGCTGCAGCTCTTAAGGATTGGCATGTCTCGACGTCACAATGCAGCCACTAGACTTAACTACAGCAGCAGCCGCAGTCATAGTATCTATACAATTAAGCTGGTTCGGATTGTTAAGGGTAACAGAAAAAGGAAAGCAGCTGGAGTGAATCGGTAAATTATTGCAATATATGTATGTACTTTGATTTTTTTCTCTTCTTTCAGTATATCAGTAGTGGATCTTGCTGGTAGCGAGAGGAGCAAGAAGACAGGTGCTTCGGGCATTAGGATAAAAGAAGCCGGCTCCATTAACAATTCTCTACTCGTTTTGGGTCAGTGCATTGAAGCAATGAGACACACTGGGAGGCAGTAAGAGGAAGAGGGGGAGAGAGAGGGGGGTCTATCATCTTCTTATCTTGTTAGGAGGTTTGATCCAAAGATATTGCCACCGTTTCGTAACTCCAAGCTAACCCAACTCCTCCAGACGTATTTTGTCGGTAAAGAGAGAGGAGCAAGACAAGGACGGATTGTAATGTGTGTCAATGTTAGCGATGATCCTGCAGTCTTTGATGAAACATTTCATGTACTCAAGTTCTCAGCACTGGCCAGTAAAGTAATAAATGCATGCGTTGATATTACAATTATATTAATTAACTGGTGATTGGTACAGGTTGTACCAGTTTCTAAACCAGTTTTACCTCAGATACAAGAAGAGCCTCCTCCACCGGTAATAGAATACATAAGAGATGATGAGGAAATTGTAAGTGTACTTGATTGCAATACAATGCATTATACATTTAATCTTTTGGGTATATCTTTAGGTTAGATTGAAAGAGTCATTGGCTACAATGGGAAAGGAAGTGGCCCAGTTAAAGCTCCAGTTATGGGAGCAGCATTACACCATAAGGCAGCAAGTAGCACAGGAATATAACGAGCAGATAGTCGAAATAGAGGAAAAATACAAGTATAAGGCCTTTAATAATTTATACATGCTTTTAATTTGGTCGGGTTTTTTTTCATTATCCTCCTTTATTTTTAGTCGTGAGATTGATGAACGTGAAGAAATGATGGAGGAAGAGATTGAGAAGAGGCTGGCCGTGCAGCAAAAGTCGATGAAGAAACTTTATTCGACAAAAAGGTTATTATATATTAACATTTTGGTACTTTAAATTTGTGTGTGGGTGTAGTCAATCAAATAAAATGGATTGTTTTAAATATTTTTCTTTTTTTAGAAAGCGAGCTCGTGTAGATGACGATGGAGGTGACAGGCAAAAAGAATTATTGGATAAGATCTCTTTCTTGGAACAAGAGTATAAGAACTTAGAGGAGGAGCTGGAAATGGAGCGTTCTAAAAGTATGCAATACGCAGCTAGTACAGCAGACATTCACTTATTTCATTCTTTGTACTATAAGTACATGTATATGTACAGGATTTGAGTTATAGCATTGTTGTTTAGTTATAGCATTGTTGTTTAGTTATAGCATTGTTGGTTAGTGTGATTTTGTTTGTTTTGTTTTTTGTTAAAGATGCTGAAGTTTTGAAGGATGCTTCACTTACTTATCAAACTAATATGACAAGAGCCCATGAGAAAATGATGGAAATGAGTACAAAAAGTATTGGATTGAAAGAAAAACACGAAGTAAGAAAAATACGCCTTATAATAATTAAATTATTTCTTTGCTGTAGCAAGACATTTTTGAACTTGAGGAAAGTTTGACAAAGGCTCAAGTAGAATTTGGAGAGAGGGAGCAAGTTTTGAACAGTGAATGTAGGAAGCTCAGAGAAGAAATCAAGGAGAAGGATCGTCTTTTAGAAGAGACACGTGCAAAACTACAAATAATGGAAGAACAGGCTCTTGAAGCAACAGAGAAAGAAAGAAATTCTGATAATAAGCAACAAGTTCTTGATAATATGAACAGTAGATTAGCAGCCCTTGAGAAAGAACTTGATAATAAAGATGATGCCCTCACAGAGAAAGATAAAATGATAGAAAAACTAAAGGCAAGTTTGGAAGGGGCCATGAAAGAGGTTTCTGGGAAAGATGACCTCTTACAGAGCTTGAGGCATAATGAACTCAAAAGTAAAGATCAAATGTTAGTGGAACTGCAGAATAAGCTGACACTAATGGAGAGAGAGAAAAAAGACCTCTCAAAAGAATCCAGTACTAATTCACATGCTGTGACTGAGCTTAAGGAAAGCTTGACAAAGGCACAAGAAGAGCTCGTTAGTCTTAAAGAATCTCAGGCTAATGAACTAGATGAGTTTCAAAGAGACTTAAAAGAAGTGAAAAATATGCTGGTTGCTAAAGCTGAGGAGTTGTGTGTTGCTCTGGCAGAGAAAGAAAATCTTGTTGCTGACTCAAAGGTTCTATCCAGTCTCCATAAAGAGCAAATGGAGGGTATACAAACTGAGCTAAAGAAATCTCAAGATGCACTATGTCTTTATAAGAAGGAAGCTGAGGAGGAGAGGGAGTGTTTATTAAAGAAATCTCAAGCCAGCTTGGAGGAGAAGGAACAGTTTATTACTGAACTAAAGGCTTCCCTTGACAGTGAGATAGAGAAATCAATCAAGAAAGATTGTCTCCTTAAGGAATTGAGAGCTGATTTTGCTCGTGTACAAGAAGAATCAAAGAAGAAGCTACTGGAGTCCAGCAAGAGCTTGGAAGAGAAAGATAAAGAATTGGCAGAACTGGGTGAATCTTTGAAACAAGTTAAGGAAGAGCTCTCTGCTTCAAAAATGAAAGAATTGGACCAAGTAAAGAGCCTATTAGCGGACCAGAGAGTTAGACTGGATCCTTACAGGTACATCATTATTATTATTATTGAATAAGAATGATTCAGTGTCATATAGTACATGCAGTAGTACTGAGAATATATATGATCTTCCACCTGAAGAAGATGATGATGATGATGTTCAATCTGCATGCGTGAGTATACAACATGTATTCTTGTTGCTTTATTAATTTTCATATTTCATGTATACAGGATAGTAGGGATGTACATGCAGAGCCATTATATGATTCTATTCACATTAGCAAAAGTGAACCCTCTCTTGTGCTGAATCAAGATGAGGTCTGCTATTTTCATTTTTCTGTCACTGATTTTATCATTTCTCTTTTTTAAAAGACTCTTAAAGAGATGGACCTTAATGAAACTGGCAGACATCTCAAACTGCTAGAAAGGAGCTCCCAACTTGAGGATTCTTTTGATGATGATGATGATTTTGAAAAGACTCCAATTCGGTTTAATATGAAAGATATACAAAGGAAAAAGCCATCGAAATCCATGAAAAAGAAGCCAAAAGAAAAGAAGGCCAAAGAGAAGCAGAAAGTAATTGAAGCTTGAATGACTCACAATCAAACACTATCATTCACATATTGTATGATAATGCTAGACAGTTTCCAGTTAATAAAGTTAATAGCACAGTCCTTTATATTCAATTCATTTATTTTAATAGACAACTGCAGAGTCTACTCCTGATGCTAGCTCTCAACGTTACAATCTAAGGTAATAATAATAATAATAATAATAATAATAATAATAATAATAATAATAAAGTAACAATGTCATACTAATCCAGGACAAGAAAGACTAAAGTTATATCATCGGACTTTGTATCTGACTTAGATTCAAATGAGAATACACCTTTAGCTGCTGCACCAACGCCTACCACTCCTGTCAAAACTATTGTTGATTTTTTAAAAGGTTCATTTATATACACATACATCTATAAAAAACTTTTAATATGCATTATTCTCTTCTCTATAGGAGGTAGGAGTAAATCTAAAAGAGGGGCAGCTAAAGTGTCTGCATCACTAGATGTTGTTGATACACCTCCTCCAGTATGTTTATATAATGTCCTCTACTCGTGTCTATGTACATGTACGTGTACTTTTTGTTTATTTTTATAGAGACCTAGTGGCTTTCAAGTGAGGGCGGGAACTAATTTGAGACCTACTTCTAGACTAAAGTGATGGATCCATTGATTATTGGGAGACATGGTCATTTCATTATAATGTTACTACAGTGTACCTTTTATATCATATTAGCTACTAATGTTTATTAACATCTTTAAATCTTAAAAATGTATTATGACAATAAAAATAATGTGAGTACTCTTTATACAGAAGAATGATTATTGTTGTGGCTTGTGGGCATGGCTCTTTAACTACTAACAATATGGCGACTGGTGAAGATAAGCAGGAAAAAAGCGAGTCCAGAATGCTCTCTTGTTTAGTTGTTTATTGATGATATTGTTATAGGTTCTAAAGATGAATTTGGTGCTTTGGATGATCTCCTTGATTTTGAGTCCATTGAGCTTTTAGACGAAGACTTTAACGACATAGTGAGCATCAGGAAACTGAGTGACTCTACAGCTGACAAACTTACTTTCACCGTATTCCTAAGCAACGTCATGCTCACTGCCTTCCTTGCTGGCTATGTCCCTCAGTATTTTTACTATTGGCATTCAGTGGTAAGAAGTGAAACTGCATGCAGTGCAAAGTCTCGCCCCGCCATGCAAATCTGCTTATAGTACAGTGGATTTTGAAAGCATTTTGCACTGTTTATCACTCGTTGTTTTCCCAGTGGTGGTCCCTGAACACAAAATAGATACACATGTGCCAGTGATGATAATAATATTATCCTTTTATATAGAAATCAGTTGCTCTTATTCTTATAAGATGGCTCATATACAAGCGAAAAAGATGGCATTACTTTCTTTTTGATTTTTGCTACTTTGTCAACTTGCTCCTCTTTGTGTACTTCTGGTCCCCGTGGAAGCCCAACTGGTTGTTCCCAGCCATATTTGTTCTCTCCCATGGCCCACTCCTCTTTGCCATTCCCCTCTGGCGAAACTCTGTAGTACCTCATTCACTTGATAAAATGACTTCTCTCTTCATTCACATTTCACCTCCATTGGCTACTTGGGGAGTAAGATGGTAAACGTTATTTGTCTATCGTATAATCATTACTCATACCTTTTTGAAGGTTTTCAACTCCAGAGCAAGGGCTCGTGCTCTGTTCAAAGCCGTCAGCTCCTGGTCCAAGGGGATGTGATGATGTTGGATGGGTGGAGCTGATAGTCTGTCCGCTAGGGGTATACTTGGTTTGGATGTTGTTGTATGTTTTTGTGGTAAGTTTAAAAAGTATTATACAATGCAGGAAGTTTGAGCTGATTTTGACTAAAACTTTTTAAAGCTGTAGCCACTTTAAAAATTAGGCCAATTTCCAAGGCTATAGCCCATGGTTTTTTCCAAAAAATGGCTCCGAAATCACACCCAATTTTTATTATATTTTCTGATACATATTGATGCTCTTATGCTGTGTAGAAAGTTTGAGCTGATTCCAACTTCAATTTTTCAAGTTATGGCCATTTAAAAAAATAGGCCAATTTTTGAAAAATACCCAAGGCTATAGCCCATGGTTTTTTTTCCAAAAAATGGCTCCGAAATCACCCCCAATTTTTATTACATTTTCTGATACATATTGATGCCTTTATGCTGTGTAGAAAGTTTGAGCTGATTCCGACTTCAACTTTTCAAGTTATGGCCATTTTAAGGAAATGTAAAAAATCTGAAAAATACCCAAGGCTATAGCTAGCTTGTATAGCCCATGGTTTTTTCCAAAAAATGGCTCCGAAATCACCCCAAATTTTTATTACATTTTCTGATACGTATTGATGCCCTTATGCTGTGTAGAAAGTTTGAACTGATTCCAACTTCAATTTTTCAAGTTATGGCCATTTTCAAAAATAGGCCAAATTTTGAAAAATACCCAAGGCTATATATAGCCCATGGTTTTTTCCAAAAAATGGCTCCGAAATTACCCCAAATTTTTATTACATTTTCTGATATGTATTGATGCCCTTATGCTGTGTAGAAAGTTTGAACTGATTCCAACTTCAATTTTTCAAGTTATGGCCATTTTCAAAAATAGGCCAAATTTTGAAAAATACCCAAGGCTATAGCCCATGGTTTTTTCCAAAAAATGGCTCCAAAATCACCCCAATTTTAATTATATTTTCTGATACATATTGATGTCCTTATGCTATGTAGCAAGTTTGAGCTGATTCCGACTTCAATTTTTCAAGTTATGGCCATTTAAAAAAATAGGCCAAATTTTGAAAAATACCCAAGGCTATAGCCCATGGTTTTTTCCAAAAAATGGCTCTGAAATTACCCCAAATTTTTATTACATTTTCTGATATGTATTGATGCCCTTATGCTGTGTAGAAAGTTTGAGCTAATTCCAACTTCAATTTTTCAAGTTATGGCCATTTTAAGAAAATGTCAAAAATCTGAAAAATACTCCAGGCTATATAGTCCATAGTTTTTTTCCAAAAAATGGCTCTGAAATCACCCGAAATTTTTCCAAGAGAAATTCCAAAAATAAAAAAATTCCAAAAATAAAAATAAAATAATTCAAAAATATTCCCACACTCTCAAAAAAATCAGAAAAAATTCTAAAAATTAAGAAAAAACCAAAAATATTCTCACGCTCTCCAAAAAATTTTTTTAAATTCCAAAAATAAAAATAAAAAAATCCGAAAATATTCCCACGCTCTCAGAAAAAATTAGAAAAAATTCCAGAAATTAAAAAAAGAATTCCGAAAGTATTCCAACGCTCTCGGAAAAAATCAGAAAAAAATTGAAAAATAAAATGATCCAAAAATATTCCTATGCTCTTGGAAAAAAATTAGAAATAATTCTAAAAATTGAAAAAAAATCCGAAAATATTCTAGAAAAAATCTGAAAATATTCCCACGCTCTCGGAAAAAATCAGATAAAATTCCAATAATAAGAATAAAATAATCCAAAAATATTCCCACGCTTTCTAAAAATATCAGAAAAAATTCCAAAACTTAAAACAAAACAAATTAGAAAATATTGCCACCCTCTCGGAAAAAAATCAGAAACAATTCCATAAAAAATCTGAAAATACTTCTACACTTTTAGAAAAAATCAGAAAAAATTTGAAAAATTTTTAAAAAATTAGAAAAATATTGCCACGCTTTAAAAAAAATCATAATAAATTTCAAAAACAAAAAAATCCAAAAATATTCCCACACTCTTGAAAAAATCAGAAAAAATTCCAAAAATAAAAAATCCAAAAATATTCCCAAGCTCCTGGAAAAAATCAGAAAAAATTCCAAAAATAAAAATAATCTGAAAATATTCCCACCCATTGGAAAAAATTCTAAAAATAAAAAAAAATCCAAAAAAATTCCCACGCTCTTTAGAAAAAAATCTAAAAAAAATCCGAAAATATTTCTACGCTCTCGGAAAAAATTAGAAAAAATTCCAAAAAAAAATTCGGAAAATACTGCCACGCTCTCAAAAAAATCAGAAAAAAATTCAAAAAAATAAACCAAAAATATTCCCACGCTCTCGAAAAAATTAGAAAAAATTACAAAAATAAAATAAAAATAGTCCAAAAATATTCCCACAAAAGTCAGATAAAATTGCAAAAGTAAAAGGGAAAATAATCCAAAAATATCCCACACTGTTGAAAATGAATAAAAAATCATTAAATATAAATTTATTTGAAAATATTCCCTATTGTCAATGGACAATTGACATTGGACTATGTACAATGGACCATGAAATATGACTATGGACTATGGACTATGGACTATGGACAATGGACTACGGACCATGGACTATGGACAATGGACTATGGACAATGGACAATGGACTACAGACCATGGACTATGGACCATGGACTATGGACCATGGACTATAGACTATGGACAATGGACTATGGACATTGGACTATGGAATATGAACTATGGACTATGGAATATCAACTATGGACAATGGTCTATGGACCACGGACTATAGTCTATTGATAATGGACTATGGACTATAGTCAATGGATAATGGACAATGGACTGTGGATTATGGACAATGGACAATGGACTACGGACATTGGACATTGGACTATCACAGACTACGGACCATGAACTATGGACAATAGACTATGGAATATGGACTGTAGACAATGGACAATGGACAATGGACTATGGAATATGGACTATGGTCAATCGACAATAGACAATAGACTATGGACTATGGACTATGGACAATGGACTATGGACCATGGACAATGGACATTAGACTATGGAATATGGACTGTAGACAATGGATAATGGACTATGGAATATGGACTATGGTCAATTGACAATGGAAAATAGACTATGGACTATGGACTATAAACTATGGACAATGGAATATAGACTGATTCCGACTTCAATTTTTGAAGCGATGGTCGTTTTAAGAAATTGCCAAAAAATTGAAAAATACCCAAGGCTATAGCCCATGATTTTTTTCAAAAAATGGCTCCAAAATCACCCCCAATTTTTATTACATTTCCTGATACATATTAATGTCCTTATGCTGTGTAGAAAGTTTGAGCTGTTTCTGACTTCAATTTTTCAAGTTACGGCCATTTTAAAAAATGAGCCAATTTTTGAAAAATACCCAAGGCTATAGCCCATGGTTTTTTACAAAAATGGCTCCAAAATCACCCCCCAATTTTTATTATATTTTCTGATACATATTGATGTATTTATGCTATGTAGCAAGTTTGAGCTGATTCCGACTTCAATTTTTCAAGTTACGGCCATTTTAAAAAATAGGCCAATTTTTGAAAAGTACTCAAGGCTATAGCCCATGGTTTTTTCCAAAAAATGGCTCCAAAATCACCCCCAGTTTTTATTATATTTTTTGATACACATTGATGTCCTTATGCTGCGTAGCAAGTTTGAGTTGATTCCAACTTAAATTTTTCAAGTTACGGCCATTTAAAGAAATGAGCCAATTTCTGAAAACTGTACCATATCATATATTCTTCATAGGTATTAGTCTGGAAGAAGAAGAGGGTGAGAGAGAGGAGCTATGTGACCAGCGTTGGCTGGATGACTGAGAGAGTCAAAAAAGGTTTTTTATACAAACTTTTCAGCATATGTGGGGAAAAGTACTTAAAGTACATCTACTTCTCCTGGCAGACCGTTTATACTTGCTTAGGCATATCATCGGCTTTTGTCTCTTATCACTGGTAAGTGTAGTTCTATGGCGAGTGTGTCTAACAGGTGTGGTTTAGGATGGAATATGGTGTGATTCTCATGTCTGTGACCATGGTCATTGCTTGCTATAACGGAGCTAGTTTTTACATTGATGTCATTGGACACAAGTACTACGAACTGAAAATGAACAAGAACAATGACTAGAAGAAGAAATAACATACCATACACATGTGTGTATGTATGCATATTAGGTTATACTAATATTGTCTTTTCAATTTCTCATTTGTATTTGATTGGGACTCAGTTTTAAATCGAAAGTGTAGTCATTTTAGCACAATTTGAAGTTGCAATGTTTGGGTGGGCTCACAATTGAACGCCCACTCACTTGATTAACTAAATCTAGTCCTTCTCTGTCTTGTGGAACGAACGTGATGTCTTTAGAACGTGTACATGGCGTGGTGCAACTGTGTGTGATCTCTAAAGAACAAGAAATGGCTTGCTAGTCCTTTAGACAAAGAGGAAGTCAAAAATGGGTGTTATTGGCACAAATAAAAGTAAAGTAAACACAGAGTTGTAATTATGATAGCTCTATAATTTTTATTGAAGTGCAAAAAGGCGACGTTCTAATGAATTTTGAGCTCCAAGATGATGACCTTGAGGAGATTGCTAAAATCAGAAAACTCGGCAACGTCACAGCTGATAAGCTGACCTTTACACTCCTCTTAGGTGGAGCTCTGGTAGATGCTTTCATTGCTGGATATTTGCCCCAGTACTTCTACTATTGGCATACACTGGTAAGCCAGCAATGAAAATCGAAATTTTCAAATGACAATTATTGCATAATTACTGCAGAAATACCTCGTTTTGATGCCCATCCGCTGGTTTCATTACAAACAGAAAAGACATCATTACTTCCTTCTTGACTTTTGCTACTACACTAACACCTTGCTCCTCATTTATTTTTGGTCTCCCTGGCAACCCAATTGGCTCTTCCCAACAGTGTTTGTGTTCTCTCATGGTCCTTTGCTATTTGCGACTGTTATATGGAGGAACTCAATAGTACCTCACTCTCTTGATAGAATGACATCAGTATTCATACACTTATCACCTGCCTTAACCACTTGGGGTACAAGATGGTATATGCAGAATTTTCATTATAAATAATCATGTTAATCATTTCTCACGTTTGCAGGTATTCAAGTGTTAAGCAGGAGTTCTCACTCTGTGCTCAGCCAACAGAGCCAGGTCCAAATGGCTGCAATCACATTGGATTGAGGGAACTTGTAACAGGTCCGCTTGTCTTTTATTTAGTGTGGATGCTACTCTACATTCTCGTGGTGAGTACATACATGCATACTGTAGGATAACTTAATTTTGCAATCTCTCTATCACAGGTGCAAGTGTGGAGGAAAGAGAGAGTAAGGAAGAGGAGCTATGCTACTAGTGTTACTTGGATGACAGAGAGCACTAAGAAAGGCTTTCTGTACCATTTGTTCAGCATTTGTGGAAAAAGATATTTAAAAATCTTTTACTTTGCATGGCTCACTGTTTATACATGGGTGGGCTTATTATCTGCTTTTCTCTCCTACCATTGGTAAGTATAGTGTTGTATTTATTGTATTATTATCTGATGTTAGGATGGAGTTTGGAACGATCATAATGGCTTTTATAGTTCTCATTGTATGCTATAATGGAGCAAGTTTCTATCTGAAAGTCAAACAACATAGTGATTATAAGGGGAAACTGAGCAATGACAATAACATCAAGGAAAAAGGATAACAATTTTAATCAACCTGAAAATAATATTTACAATAATAATAAATTATTTATTTTATGTAGCTTCAGTGTCTTGATTGTTAAGTGCAACATACATTCTTTTCTTTCTTCCGCAGCAACATACCTTTGTCATAAAAGCAAGCAATATAAGTATGAGGAGAATTAGTATGCCAGAGGTGATACAGAGAGCTATAACCAACCACATTTCTATATAAAAAATTGCATTAACAACAAAAATGATTATTTATCATCTAACCAATATCATTTGAAGGAGCTAAAGTTGGAGAAGAAGTTGGAGCTGTAGTTGTACTGCAAGATGAAGACCATTCTTTTTCAGTTAGACGGTAAGGGGCCATGATTCTATAAAAAAACCTATTGGTACTAAACTGTGACTTAGGACTTTACTGTTTCAGTTTTTCCAATGGACAATCTTTGCTGCAGTTTGGATGAGTTAATTCAACAAAATCATTACTATCTGTTTCGTTGTGATAATAAAACCTCACAAAAAAGTCACTGCAGCAAATAGTAAAAACAATAACTCAAACTTGGCTATAGCATTACTTTTTACTGCTTCCACTGGAATAAAGCTCAACAGCAAAGGCAGCAGAATATGGAGGCTGTTTACCATCAAACATATCAAAGACACTTAACATAGTAGCTACTGTGGTATCATGCTATATAATGAAAAGAAACAGAAGTGATGTTTAATTTTGAAGCAAAAAAGCATACTGCTGAATAGAGCACCATTTTCATGTCTGGCATGACTCCAGTGGCTTTATTCTGCATATCCTTCAACACTCGATTCGTCCATACTCCTATAACAAATGATTCCACAGCATCCTTCATCATATTATACTAACCTCCTGTTAGCTTTCTCTTGCATTTTGTGCTGAACATCAGCCTCAACAGTGAGTCATCAATTGACTCAAGTTTTGTTAGTAGCTGTGGTGAAAACCACTCGGGCATTGTCAAATTGTTATCATGATACTGATATAGCAAACAAAATTATGATAACTTGAATCCTCCTTTGGCATCATTCATTACCTCAACAAAAAGAGCATCCTTCAGAAGCCCAACTGTAATAACATTTATGTCCTCTCCAGTCCATTCTGTAAGATTATCAAAGAGTTCCTTTGTAGGCAAAAGAGATCAAGAATTTTAATCTATATCCAATACTTATA
Organism: Amphimedon queenslandica; assembly: GCF_000090795.2. Classification (NCBI taxonomy): domain Eukaryota; kingdom Metazoa; phylum Porifera; class Demospongiae; order Haplosclerida; family Niphatidae; genus Amphimedon; species Amphimedon queenslandica. Next base: position 544,020 of record NW_003546253.1, on the reverse strand, counting down.
CCTGATTGGCATCTTGTATTTGTTTATAAGTATTGTTGTCTTTATCCATCAATTTGTCATAGACGGGACAACTTGCCACATTCAATAGCTAAAAGACATAACAAATTAACAATGCCAACAAAAAGTAATGATAATAATAATAACAACAATAATAATAATACTGTTTGTGTACTCACACTGTCATATTTTTGTGGAGTAGTATGAACTGGTATAGGTTGCCATTCCAGATCAGGATCAAACATCTAATGTATGATATTGGTGTTACTCATCAATTCTTACAGTTACCAACTACCAAGAGTACATAACTCTTGATAATATCTATGGTATACTCTTGGTAGTACTCAGTTAGCACTTGTAAACATTTTAAAGTGCTAATTGTCATTTGTTTATGTCACTTATCTAAAGGCACTCACTTGATTTTCCCCTGGTGGATACATTCCTGCAAGAACACACTGTGCACTCATAAGCGTTCGATCATAATCAGTGCTGCGTACATATATCTAAAATTATAATTATGAACGACATTATTAGCACTGTAATACACTGAATAAATGCTGGTACTTGTGATCTATTGTATCCAGAGTCCATGAATCCTGTATCCAAGTACCTCGACTTGAACACTGTACCTAAATGATACTCTTCCCTCATGCCTTTCTAAAATAACACAAAATTTACATAATGTTATTCTTAACAGTTATTGCTTACAATCGAAAGCTGTCCGAACCCTTGAGGCCAAAAATCTTCTTGATACCTGTCCGCCGGATAGGATTCGACCGGTGAGCGAGCTCCATGACGTATAACCTGGTTATATTGCCACCATATACTAAAACAAAACCTGTATACTAACCACAGATACAAATTGTAGCTCTTCTTCTGACAAGACAGCAGATACATGTAGCAGAAAAAGAATCAGCAACCACAGGACATTCATGATCGTTCTCATTTAAAAAGAAGGCGTGATCAGTAATCACTAATCAGCCACACCTTCACTGCTGCTGCAAAGCTTGTCTTTACTCCAATCTAACCAAGCAAACTGTTCTCTAGTTTTCATCATGAATATACTATGTTATATATATATTTATCCATTACTACACTAGTTGATTAAAATGGTGTTGATCTTTTTCACAATCAATAATATTTCTTAAATAAAATTTTACAAAAATAACAACAACGGTGTGATTAATGATAATGATTAAAATGTAACGCAATGACAATAAAAACAACATTACCTTGCTGTTCTGGTTTACCTAGCTGGACTCCTTCCTTAAACAATTAATATTCTTTAGATCAATATTGGATTCCTTTGCTAGCTTAAGCAGTGATAAGACCAATTCTTCATTGGAGTAACCATGAACCAAGCCAGCCAGCTCAAACAATAAAAACTATAAAAATAACCCTCCCTCTTAAACCATTCTCCCTCTCTCAAATTCACTTCATTCCACATGTCATAATCAAATGGTCGATCTTTTACTAATTCTTGAAAAAGCAGCCTTGCCTAAAAAAACAACAATAATGATAATAAATGGTAGGTGATAATACTAATACTTCTCTGTAATGTCCTAAGGAAACTTCAACTGGTATTAACCTGCAGTAGCAGTAATACTTTTGAGATGCTTTACATCAAAGACTTACAAATTATAGCGTGAAGAAGGTAGACTGTAATAGAATGACTCGATCACATTCTCATTGATAACATTATATTTTAGAGAATAATTCAGATACCTTAAAAATAATGATTAGTGGCAAAGCTTCAGCATTAATAATACACAACATTGACAACATATATATTGCATTGAGAAAGAGAGAGAGGAGGAGGAGGGAAAGAGAATCTAAGTCTAAGAGTGATGGTACTTACATTGATATTAGTGATAGATTGTTGGGCAATGATGACAATAATACATACAATATATTAACAATAACATTAGAACTACCTAATAAAGAATCTAACAACCTCATTACCTAGAACAACCCTTTAAATATAATTGTTGCAATGATTTACTCACGTTTGTATGAGATTTTTGTGGAAGTACCAAAAGACATCTTTTAATGACATTACACAATGTCTAGATAGAGAAAAAGAGAGAGGTTTAGGTTAGAAATTAAATATTTAATGTACTTCTATCGATTGGTTGGAGTTATTAATTTTAATAATCAACACAGCAATGTAGTCAAACCACAGCTGCTCATAGCCATCCCTCTGTGTTGACACAGAATTAACTGATACCTCATAAGTCTCCTCTACAGTTTCAATGTCAACAACTCTCTTATATAAACTAAAAAGAGACAGTAAAATTATGAGCTAATGATGAAATGTGCTATCAACAATAACATGAAAATTTTTTTGACAATGGAACAAAATGGATTTTGCTTGTGACAGATTTTGTGACAATGGAACTAATATATGTTTTTTGCTTGTGACAGATTTTGTGACAATGGAGTAACTATTAATAACTCACCAGTAACACAGCCACCAATACACTAAATCATTTTGTACATCATTTCCACTTATAAGTAAAGGAGACTCATAACAATACGACAAACCAAGTAGTTTCCTAAAATTGTAAATCATTGTTACACAAATCACCCACCTAATTAATTAGACCCACTGATATAACGTAAGTGGTTCCACTTCTGCTGTCTTCATATCAAAACAATTAATCACAGCCTTTTCCAATATGTCTTTGGCAATAGCATCATTAGCCTATAAAAACCAAAAAGAATAATATAATTATAATAAGAACATACTTTCTCAATACAGTAGAGAGCAGTTGCATAATATAAAAGTGGATGCAGCTGTTTCTCAGATTTGACTATTTCTGCAGGTGCTTTTGGTTTAAAGGACGTTAAAGAGTGTCTCAGCAAAACCAGCTGGACTACGTTGGGATTGATATTATTAAGTAATCTGTTAATGCTATTCATAGCATTGACACCTCTGCCTTGAACAACCTGAAAAACAGTAATTGATAATTATTACTAATTAATTGAACCTCAAATATGAATAAATTAATATAAATCGGGTACAAATATCTGATTGAATCTGGCATCATCACGTCCTTAAAAATCCGCACATTGAGTATACCTGTAATCAAATGGGTGTGGTCTTGTAGGTGTGGTCAACATACACTTACTGATAAACACTTCCATAAATTTGCTAATAATCCCGTCACCTTCTTTTGTCCATTTTATAAAAAACGGCTCCTACCGAAAATTCCAATACAGTTTATAATCTTTCAAATTCTCTCACCTTTGTAACTATGGTGACAGGAATCATGTTGCCATGACAACCCGGAAGAGGGGCGGAGGGATTGACCAAAAGGTGCAAGTAGGTAAGACAAAGAAAGACTTTGTCTTCATTAGTCATAAAACCCATCAAACTACTGCACGAATCAATACCTTTATCTTCTAGAACATTCTAACAACACAACAACAATAATAATAATAATAGTAATAATAGGACAGTGGCTATTACCTTTAACACTGTTAATCCGGATTCAATATCATGCGTTAAGAGATCAATACTAACATAGCTTAACACTAGTTCCAACATAAAGTGTGAAACAGATACAGCATCTACTGACTGTTTGGTAAAGAGAGGGATGTGACAGGACAACAGGTGCATGTATAATACTAACCAGCTGCTGGCGTTCAATTATTTGAATACATTTAATAATACACATCTTTTTATCAGGGACCGACCTACTCTCCTTTATCCCCTAATAAGCAAAATATCAAACCACATCCAAATGCTACTACTTACTTGTTTCAAAATTTTAATTGATGGGCACTTTTCGAAAGCGACTTGATAAATATCAGGATTGATTTTAATATATTCAAACCAAAAATCCTGTAATTATCGATGACTAAACCATTACTATCATTACTTACTTCATTGTTTGGGTCACTTTCGACACTTTTCTTGAGTAAATCCTCAGCTTCTCTTATATTACCAATAAAACTAAACTGCTTTACTTTACTTAACACATCATCTTTTGCATCTGTTCCTTCTGACATAAAATATCGACCACTTTTCCTATTAACATCACTAAGTGATAATGAATCATTTTCATTTAAATACTTCTTAGTCGCATCTTGATACTGATAACTATGCTCTACTGGTACGGGTTTGAGATCACGAGAATGAGTCTTCTTCTCGGCCGACGTTGTGACTGGCGACAAGACACTGGACGACTGCTGGTGAATCGTATGCGTTGTCAACAGCAACCACTCCGACGCCGTCATAGCATCACGCAGGGTTGGATCGGGCTTTGAAATACTCGGATACTGAGACAAAAGATGAAGAGATATCTCGTCCTCGGATAACTGGATAGAGTCCCAGTGCTGCCCCTTGCAATCCTTATTGTTACACTTCCCTTTGTATTGGAAGCGACACAAAGGCTGATGAGGATTAATGGCATTGGAATGAGTCGGGCTGGTCAGGGAATGCTTGAATAGTGTCCGATAGAGAGGATTAACCCGATAGGACTTGAATAATAATAATGGAGACTGATAAGGACCAGTGGCTGGAGATAGGGAAAGAGTATTGCTAGCTATATCGGCGTTATTGGGAGAGAAAGAAGGAGGGAGAGAGAAGAGGACAGATGAATTGATCTTTGGAAGGGAGAGTAGGTTTAATGGTTGACCAGTGGCTATTGAGACAGGATTCATTATCAATAGAGTAGAGTGAAGGAGAGGAAGGGATGGCTTCCAACTCTGTATAAAGAAAATATATAATAATAATAATAAAGTTAAATTGCTGTCCTTGCCTTTAAGCAATTTGTATTGACTTTAGTTGATCCAAATAACAACTCTATTGTTTGGGACGATAGCGGGAAATCGGGCAGATGTGGACTCAAACGACGTGGGCGTGGCCTCAAGTTTGGCAGGTGTGGCTTTGTTGGAGGCTGGTCGGGTTTCGGCGGAGCAGATTGAGACGTCTTAATTTTTTTAGACGTTCTATTTGAAAGAGTCGGTTGCTTGGTAATCTTCTTTCCATCTACATGTACTCTCTTCCTTTTGTTTTTGTGGTCATTGCCATTGGTTGATTCCGCTGATTGCATCACATGATTTGAATCAATTGAAATCCGACCGAGAGATTTCAACTATTAAAAAATTAAATGAAAATAATACATACTCTATAAGTAGCTACTTCATTTCTGATGTGAGTTTCCTCTTTTCGACACTTTTCCAATTCTTTTTCTGCCAACTACATAAATAATAAAAATAGTTTTATAACAATGATGGTACCTTTAATTCTCTAGCTAGTGATTTCACGTTACTTTCCAGCATTTCACAACGAGACTCGTAAAAAGTAAGCCTCTCCTTTAACTTTGCAGTAACATCACTCCCACCAAACTACATGTATCATGAAGAGAATGAATGTAATAAAAATTGGATGTGATTTTAGAGCCAATTTTCAGAAAAAGCAAAAGTTATATATAGTCCAGGGCTTCCTACAGGATTTTGCATAGTGCTAATACAAGTTCTTGTCAGTGGATTTTAAAGTTCCTCCAAATATGAGAAAACACCACATGCTACATGAACACATGGTATCTTCATGTCAAAAGAGAATAGGAGAGAATTCTCCATTTTTATTAATTACTTTTCCTGATACATATACATGTACATGAAAATTGGGGAAAGGGGAATGATTTGGAGCCAATTTTTAGAGTGAAGCATATGTAAAAAACAATGTCAATAACTATGTAAAGAGAGATGTTCCAGGTTGTTAACATACTAACTTACATGAACCGTAGCTTGTTCAACATGACCCTCTCCCTCTATGTCCTCATCGTCTTGTGAAATAATCTTGAATTCCTAACAACAATAACAAATAAAAACACATAACAAAAATAATAATAGTAATAATAATAATTACCTTGACATTCCAAGTATTAGTGGAACTTGTCACAACCTAATTCATTGATTAAGTATTAATGCATTCTGAATACACACGTACCTTAACAGAACTTAATTCAGCAGGTTTAACTGCAGAATCAGATAACGTTGTATCCACAGCAACTGATTCTGTATCCATAGCAACTGATCCAGTATCCATAGCAACTGATCCATTATCCATAGCAACAACTGATACTGATGTTGATGTAGTGTGAGGTGAAGAGGAGGAGGTAACAGGTTGGGAGCTGTCAGTGCTATTAATGGATGCTGGATCAATGGATTTGTCTCCAGGAGTTTCAGTATTAACATCAGTAGCATTAACATCATTAGTGTCATTGTCTACCTTACAAGCAACTTCAGTGCTTCCATGAGTGTCAGGATCAGTGTCAGCATGAGGTTTAATATCATCATGAGCTACTGTGTCAGGGTCAACATTTATATCAATGTGAACATCAGGGTCAGTGCTAGTGTCAGCATTGACTTTTGCTTTAATATCAGTGTTAACCTCTGTTTCAATATTGGTGTTAACCTTTGTTTCAGTATCAGTGTTAACTTCTCTTTCAATATCAGTAATAACCTCTGTTTCAATATCAGTGCTAACTTCTGCTTTAATATCAGTGTTAACCTCTGTTTCAATATCAGTTTTAACCTCTGTTTTAGAGTTCACGAGGTTAGAAAGAGATTCAGAAACAACTATATCAGCAGTGCTATCAATATGAGGATCAGCAACATTTGTAACTTCAAGATCTTTGACGAGTTTCACTGCTAACTGTGAGTCTTTACTGCTTGGAACATTTACAATATCAGTGTTAGTATCAGCAGTATGGTGAGACTCAACTTTTGAATCATCAGTGGTGTCAATATCAGCATGATGATCAGTAGTAGTATCAATATCAGCATTAGAATCAGCATACTGATGATATTCAGACGCAATAGTATCAGTAGTATCAATACAAGTGGTACTAACAATATTGTGATCAGATGCATTTGCATCAATATCGGTGTTAGTATCAGCAATATCAGACACATTTGCATCAATATCAGTGTTAGAATAATCTAGATTAGGATCCGTTTGCTTAGATAACATTGAGCGAATAGCTGTTAACCTCAAAAATAATAATTCCAAATCTTCACAAGGAAGATCATGTGATGCATCATGTGACAAAGACACATTAGGAGGAGGATTGGGGGACAAATCATCATGTGACACATCATGTGACATATCATCAAAGAAGGCTGGAGGATCAGGAGGATTGAGTTCATCCTCATGTGACATAGCATTGTCAAAGAGAGGAGGAATGAGTGAAGGTAGATCCACTGTATTATTGCTGACGGCTGACTTGTTGCTAACAGTGTTTTTGGCTATTTTAATGTAATGATCAACTGTATCTGAAATAATTGATTGATCAGGCTCTGGTGTACTGATATCCATTGGAACTGGTGTATAATCTATAAAATAACAAAAATTATTATAAAATCAATATAAAACAAGTAATATAATTACCAGTAGAAGTGTCTTCAGACTTAATGGGTGATGCTCGAGCGTGGCTATCAAGACGCATAAAAACCGAATCCTTTACAACGTCCTCTGATCTCAAATCATTAGATCTCATATCTTCTGATTTTATTGATCTCCTCAGCATTTCCAGTGCATTGGACAGATCAGACGTGTCTAAAGCCGGTATTGAATACGGTCTCTCTCCTCCATTGTAATATATATTGCTACCTTGAGCATCACTAGCTCCAGGCTCATCTATATACAATAGATCATTTGATGATCCTTGCCACTGTAACCCACCACTGGGAGGAGGAGAGGGTGGAGGAGGATTAAAAAGAGGAAGGGGAGGAGAGGAAGGAGCTGAAAAAAGAGGAGCCGGAGAAGGAGGAGGAAGAGGTGGAGAAGGAGGAGGAAGAGGCGGAGAAGGTGCAGGAGAGAGCCGAAAAGCAATGCTGGAGGGGATGGCTGAATAATCCCGAGGATATAATGACGATGGAGGAGGAGGAGAAGTCACAAAGTCACGAGGAGGGGAAGGCACAAAGTCTCGAGGAGGCGGATGAGTCAAATATTCCTGAGAATGTGTCACGTAATCCCGAGGAATGGCCAAATAGTCTGGAAGAGGTGTATTCCTAGGAGGGGGGGATGGGAGCCTGTAGTCTGGATGAGGGATCGAGTGGTACTCGTCATTGTACCTACGACGAGGAAAGAAATGATGGGAACTGCTTGGAGGGGAATGGAGAGAGCGTCTAGTAAAGGGACTAGATACTGGGTGTCCCAGAGACTCACGATAAGGATAATGCCCATAATCTCTCGTTCTGGCACGATCATATAAGCTATCGTGTGCCTCTCTTTCATAGTCAAGCCCGTTATACGAGTAGTATCCGTCCCCTGGTGTGTAGTCTCTTCTTTGTCTAGAGAAAGGAGAGCGATTTCTCTCTCTTTCTCTCCTCTCCCTGTACCTAGCCGCCATGTGCAGTCACTGCCAGTCAGGAAAGTATACGGATAAGTTTCAGTATATTTCCGTATACTATTAATCTGATTAAAATCATAATCTATAACTATCAAAACTACAAAAAAACACTATAAAAAGAGAATATGCTAACTAATACAAGTAGCTCAAGTTTTTAAAAGAGAAACAGAGAATGTTTCAAGCAGAGTACTCCCATATCCTAATGGTAGCATCGTTGCCACACGAAGCAACAGTGTTATCATTAATCCAAGATACACCAGTCACTACGTCCATTGGGTGAGCACCTACATAATTACAAATAAATTTATTTATCACTTGTCATTGTTAACATACCTTTGATTTCAATGTGATCAATGGCATCAATATTATAAATACAGACGTTCGAATCAACTCCCCCTGTTGCTATCCTCTTACCGTTAGGTGACCAGGCCAGAGACCTCACTCGGGCATTTTGCTTCAACAGTTCCTTTTTGAACTACAAACAATATTATGACAGACACAAACACAACAAAGTACATACGTGTATCATCTAATGCATATTGTAAATGTATTACAATTAGTATAAACAAAGCTCCATGAACAATAAAATGAGACGGCATCACAATGCTAATTAGATTGTAAACTGTACCACTTACTGTATAGCTTGTAGTTTCATATAAAAAGACTGGCCTGGCTGAGCCAGAAGCAGCCAGGAGCTCTCCTGAAGGATCATATCCAATAGCATTCACTTCACCTTTGACCTCAAACTCTTTAAACTCATTCAATTTGTCACCTTCAATGCTGTACACGATAGCTCTCGAGTTCTATTCATAATAATAATAATAACAGTAACATTAATAGTACCAATAACAATAATAATAATAACTTGCTATATAAAAATATATATATACTTACTTTATATCCAACAGCCACATAGGGTTTATTGGGATGAAACGAAGCACACAAGGCTTCACCAGTGACTGGCAATGAGAAGACTTTCTTGCCGTCACGAACAAGGAAGAGCTCATTCAACGAAGTAACCAGAAACACTCCGTCATTTGAGCTGTAAGCAATTGCAGTCGGGTCACGATCAGGGAACGACAATACATCAGACCTAATAGCAACCATGAACAATATAAGAGTATCTTGAATAGCTCTTACGTATATTCGTTCTTATCAGGTAGTATAGTCTTTGAAGTTTTATCAAGTCCAAGTGTTTGTATGATGTCAGGAGTAGCGGCCATTGAGCAGACCAGGTTAGTGTGGCCTGTACCAGCAACAAGGCTAACGTTGCCAGCATCAGTTGTCCAGACACTTGAGAGATATATGAATTAAGGATAATAACATTAATGATAATAAAATAATAATTCTTAGTATAATGATAATAATTGGATATTGATTTTGCCATCCATGCTGCCACAGTAAAGCTTTGAGGAATCGTAGGATGTTACTATGCTTGTTAAATTCTTATTCTGGCCCTACAAAACACAAATTATTGCTAATATTATTATTATTATTAAAAGAGCTTACTGTTAAAACCCTAAGAGGTTTTTCAGGGTCGTTCTTATTGAGGTAGTTAATATCACCAGACAGTGAGACAGATAAGATATAATCTCCTTGCCAGAGACAGCCAAGCTGCTGATCCTCAATAGTACTCCCAATCTTAAACTGACTATAATATTAATAATAATATTAATAATAATATTAATAATAATAATAACTAGCACTGATACTTAGTGAAATAACCTGATGCTAGTTTGAGTGGCAACATCCCATAGTTTAACGCTCTTGTCGCCCGATGCAGTAATGAGATGTGAGCTATCCGGACTCCATGATACCTATTGTGAAGATGTGGTCAAATACACATGTATACATTACATGTACAATGTATATACATTACATGTACATGTAATTATTATAGTGTGGCATTAAAATCTAAGTTCAATCGGAATCAGCTCAGAAAAATACATTGTATAAAAAATGAAAACTTTCTTTTAGCATACAGGATATTTTGTCAATTTTTTTAGCAACTTTAAGATCCACTGGAAAAAACCTGAAAAACCCTATTGAAAACCCAACTTAAACTTACACCATATATTCCTCCAGCATGAGCCTTGTCTCCTCCTAGTTTGCTCATCAGCTCTCCAGTTTTACCATCATACAGAGCAGCAATACAATCAGAGCCCCCACTGCATATCAACTCTCCATTCGGTGAGAACCGGATCGCATTAACAAAACGTGAATGAGTCTAAAATTATTATCATTATACAGTAAATGACAGAATGGTCAAAAGCAAATGAATAATGTAAAAAGATTATTATTATTATCATTATTATTATTATTATTATTATTATCATTATTATTAATATCTTACCTTCATTGTGTGCTTAAATTTAAATGGAGGTCCTTCAAAAAAGGCGCAAGTTGTGTCCTCACTGGCAGTAGCAATACGGAAAGGCCTTGTTGGCTTGTAAGAAATAGAGTTGATTGCCTTAGAGTGACCTTTGATTTCACCAACAGTTGATCCACTGTCCCATAATATGCAAGCACCAAAGCTGTAATAATAATTAAAAAAAATATAATATCAGGCATGTTCTCCATTTTGTCGTGCTCTTTCTCCATTGTTGTTCTTTGATGGTAATAATAATTATCAGCTTTCTCTTCTTGTTACTTTATCATCCCTGTTATCTTTCTTATCATAATTATAATAATAATTTTAAAAAGTAATGGGCTCTTTCCTTGTTTCAATGTTCATCTCTCTCTCTCTCTCTCTCTCTCTCTCTCTCTCAACAATTTATTACCTTGATTGTCCCTGTCCACCAATAGCTATCCTCTTGCTATCCGGAGACCAATCTATATCTCTGATAGGCCCAGCAAAAGGCTGATACTCGTATTTCAAAATGTGCTCCGCGTTCACCGTATCCCAGATCCTTAACTTACCATGATCATCTTTAACAAAACAAAAGTACTTTATTCATTTATCAGTATCACTATTTCATTCTCACCTCCGGAGGCAATGTAATAGCCAGAAGGAGCGTACTGAGCGACATTAACTTTAGTGGAATGTTGTGTATAAGTATCACAAATTGAAGGGTTCTGTATAAAAAAACAATACAAGAGATGTACATGGGCCATGGTTTATGACCATATTTGGTAATAAGAATGCATGTTTGCGAGGCAGATACTCATAAATATAGCGGGCATCTTACGTCTATGTCTCTAATATAGACGGTCTTTCCATTGCAATAAAGGAAGTTCTTCCCCTTGGGGTCTCCGTTAAGAACGAGTGCAGTTGCTCGCTGTGTGTACGGCAAAGACGCAAAAGTTGATTCTAAGAGTCAATGGTAATGATATAGATACGAATGAAAGGGTTTAGAGCTACTTTTAGTCCAGGACATCTTCTCAAAATGAAAGAAACGGCAGGGACAGTCTGTTCTCAATTAATTTTCTCTATGAGACCACGCCTACAATGTGTAAATTGATTATGTGGGCAGGGCTTTCATCAAAAAAGAGCAAATCACTATTCACTAAAATTCATTAAAAGATAATTTCTAATAACAAAATTAATGGTAGCTGTACATTATTATAGTAGCATAATCAATAATTGTACATTATTAATTATTTATAAACGATGAAAAAAATGTTATTCTACATTGCATAAATAATGACTAAATTGTTCCAATGATCGATGACTCATATTGAATGTCACGAATTTCATTCAATATCTCGCTTGCCTTCTGCAAAGCAAACACCATTTCTTGCACCTCTTCCCTCCTAGCAATAGTCTCTGGAGATTCCTCCATTAACAAATCAAAAGATTCCTTTTTATATAATTCTGTGATAAGTTTGCTTTGGAGTCGATCCCTCACATCATTAACAAGGCAATGCATGACGGCCTTAGGAACGCTGTCTTGAATGCTCTTCCTAACAATCAGAAAATATGATGTGATTAGTTTCTCTATCAGACCACAGTCAAAGAGTTGTTTGCCTTGCATATCGTTAGCAGTAGATGGGTCACTAGGACCAGTGAAAGCATTAAGGCCTCCATCGTGTTTCTTTTCTGAGGAACGCGATCCTTCTACTCCTCCTCCTCCTCCTCCTCCTCCACCACCTCCTTCTTGAGATCTTCCACTCCAAAACCTCCAACCACCTCCTCCGGATCCTCCTCCCCCTGCTCCACCTCCAGTTGAAGACGAAGAAGGATTCTTTTCCTCGGTTTTTTCATCTCCCTGCTTTAAACTTTGGTATGGGATTGGTTTAGGCTGTGCCATGACCATATATGATTCATAAGCAGCTCTTGTGCCTCCTACGAAATCAGGATGATTAGTATTAATATAAGCTAACTCTATCGATATGAGGCTCTCAATCATTTGATTAGCAATGGGTTGACGCTCTCGTAACAGACTCATCACAACTTGATTCACTTTGTCACGGAGGATCGGAAAACGTTGAAAGTCTCGGACAAAACTAAGAGAATACTGTATGATCCTCTGCAGTTCTTCGTAGACTAGCTCAACGCATTGGAGAGACGGAGGCAATAGAAGTCGAATCTGTTTCTTAACTAATAGCTCAAAAGCTATTTCAGACACGAAAAGAGCTGGACGGGGTCCCATTGCGTTACTAATAGCATGTAAAATGTCGGAACGATTTAGACCTTCGAGAGGTTCTATGGCTTTCAGTGCCTCGGTGAACGTGTGATGAAAAATGTAGCAAATCCTAGCGCCTCCTGAGAGCTGGTGGGTCTCAATGTCACGGGAAGTACCGTCAATCTTTTCTGTATAATTGCAAGCAAATCTTGTTAAAGATTGAAGCAGTGCCGGGCCTTTGTTATCCACAGGCTCGCCTAACTCAACTATCTGTGATTCATAGATCGATAGCTTCTTGCTAATATCTTGTCGCAGCGTAGGCAGGCAATTCCGAATGTGGGTCATTAGTAGCTTGTTGAGGGTTTTCGTGAGGAACTGGGTACCGTTCCTCAGGGCAATCGAGGGATAGTTACGTCTGAAGAATGTCTGTTCGTCTAGTAAAGCATCCTCAATCCCCTTATTATCAAGAATATCCTGCTGCGATCTATTAACGACACCAATGATCCCTAGTTTAACTGGAATCACTCTACCAGTTAATATATCGTGGGCATCAGTCCCAGCATCCATCAAATCAAGCTTTGTACACACCACGACGCTCCGATCGCCGGACGGGTCGACCTCTTTTGCGAGTTTTAAAGACTCCGATGTAGCAAGATCCGTATTGGCAGCATGTACGGCTAATATAATACAGTTTGGATTGGTTATGTAGAGTAGTATCATTTCTCTTAGTTGTTCTTCGATATCGTCCGGCTGATCACCAACGGGTACTCTAGTGATGCCCGGTAGATCGATAAGCGTGAGGTTCAGAACATGGGAGGAGTATATCGTTAGTCGAATCGGCTCTGAACTGATTCCTTTGTTTGATCCGGCAACGGACTCTGTCTCTGATGCTATCTCATTTCGTATCTCGTCAAAGTCCTCGTAGACTCTCTCCCCCTTGTGTAAAAACTTAGCCCATCCCCAAAGCCCGGGTCTAGCATCGTTCTCCGGAACGTGGAGCAGCTGTAGTACTAATGGTCTACGGGTGACAATCCCTGTACCACGGGGAAGGAAGTCCCTCCCTACTATGCTCTCTAGTACGGAGCTCTTTCCAGTGCTCTGCGTCCCGACCACTGCTATCTGTGGCAAATGGATAGCCTCTCTTCCAACAGTATTGAAAACGTCTTGTAGCTTATTGATGACCGGTATCAGTTTCTCCATTTTGATTTTTTATCACGTGATCAATTAAAATAAAAACACGCCCACTGAGTGGTGCGCTTTAATTAGAGTCACTTATCGCCAATGGTGCAAACGAAAAGGAGGAGGAGTAGCTCAACCTCCTGATCTCAAAGAGGAAGAGAGTCTGTCTTCGCTCGCTCACTGAATTGGTTTGTCCGCTACTAGGTACCTGGCCTGTGCCTCCTCGTAGGAGCTGTGATAAAGCTTATTAATCTTTCATGTCCACCCGTTCTTTATAGGTATGTTGCTTGAATCATTTTTGTAATCTTGAAAATGAATACTATTCACTCTACCCTTACACACATTATAAGTGATGAATAATATGCATACACTGACACTGGCTGGAATGTGAATAGAAGCTGTTTGTAGGATATAAAGTGCATTGGCTACTACATTATTGACCTTTTGAAAACTCCTATTATATTATAGAGTATAAACTATATGTGTATACACAATGTGTATATATATAAGGCTATTAGTTTTTATAGCTTGGAATTTGATTAATTTCCTGTATTACTAACACCACATTTCATATTATTTTAATTGATTCTCACTTTATGTGTTGTTTTGTTGTGTTGAATGGCAGTCTCGATGCATGCATATATGCATTAATCTCTCTCTCTTTTCTCTCTCTCTCCCTCTCTCCCTCCCTCCCTCCCTCCCTCCCTCCCTCTCTCTCTTTCTCTCTCTCTCTTCCTTTCAGAAAATGGGTAATTGTTCGGGTAAGGGCGACGACCAGTTGCAAGAAGGGGAGGATGGAATGCAAACAGGTACATTTACAGTCACCAACATTAACGATGACCATAGACTGGTCCACAAAGGGAAGATGGTAGTCACAGCCACAGAGTTGATTTATATTGATAACAAAACAAAGCAAGAGTGGGAGTGGCCTTTCAAGTATTTGAGGCGGTACGGTTGTGAGGGTAACGTCTTTTCGTTTGAAGCTGGAAGAAAATGTGCCAACGGTGAAGGAACCTATGCCTTTATATGCAAGAAAGCCAACATCTTATTTAACATGGTTGCAAGGAATATAACACAGGGCGGGGTCCAGCCTGACGTCGATAATAACAATGGAACTGTTGATGAGTTTCCTTTTCCACGTCCACAGACAGTGTCACCCCGCCCACAAGACCCAGAACCTCCTCCCCTGCCTCCGTTTCACCCTCCGAGTCCTCTCCCTCCCGCTCCTCTCCCTGCCCCTCCTCCTCCCGAACCAGACACTGAAACACCACAAGGACCCGAGGACTCTCCTCCCCCTCCTCCACCCATTCCTCCTCCCGAATCAACAAAGAACTATTCTGATCTCGTCTTCACAAATGAGTCGTCAGAGCCTGTCCCGTCTGCTGCGGGGGACCATGCCCCTTACTCAAAGATCTCGTTCGAAGAGACGGAGAAATTGAGTAGAGGAGGAGGCAAGAAGATACCAGTGAATGACCTAAGATTAGGAGGAGAGAGGAGACACACTCACGGTGGGTCCACTTCAAGTAATAAGAAAGTAAGGAAACACAGCAAGAAGTCCCGTTCGCCTTCTTGCTCATCTAATTCGAGTGTGATAGTTGAGGCAGGGCCGAAATTCCCATCCGTATCAGAGAGTATACTAGAGGCTGGAGGAGAGAGACAGACCATAACAGAGTCATCGTATCAGAACTTGTTGATAGGAGAGGAATTGAGAGAAGAAGAGAGGAGAGGGTCGATTGATCAGCCGACCTATTCAAATATCGATATAAGCACGGGTGAGGTACTACCACCTGATCAATCAGTCCCACTGCAGCCTGAGTATACCAACATCAACATTGGGCCAGCACCGTCAAGCAACGGGAGAATAGGGGCCGGAGAGATTGTCGATCAACCGAATTACGAGAACATAAAACCCGGGGGCGTGGTAGCGTCCACTCCGATATCCACACCGACTCCGAGATCGGACTATCTTAACTACACAGTCTCCGGGGACATGACCACACCTCCTGATCAACCGAACTACACCAACATAACGCCCGGCCCTGACGTGGCCACTTCGCTGGATGCTCCTAATTATTTAAACATAACACCAGGCCCTAATGTCTCCTCATCGATTGAACCTGCTCGTAGTCACACATACACTCACCATTCGTTAGACTATAGACACAGATCAACGAGCAATGTTATAGGAGGAGGGGGAAGTGCTACAATCAGTGGAGGGGGAGACTCCATGCAAACTTATATAGAACTCGATATTTCAAAATCGTCTCAGTATGCACAGCTGGACATAGGAGGAGGAGGAGGAGAGAGTGAGAGGTCTCTGAGGACGAGAGATAGAGCAATGTCCTCTTCTGTCATTCATAATCAAAGTGACTCCTCTTTTCATCATCATCCACAGCAGCAGCAGCAATCAGACTATACCGTTTTAAATTTTGAAGCTATGGCTGCCATCAAGTCCATGAGAGAAGAGATTGAGGAAGAAGTGAAGGAGAAGGAGAAAGAGGCAAAAGAGAAGGCACACGGCAATAAGAAAGGTGTAAAGAAAGGGAAATGAAATGGTTTTTTTTGTGTTTGTATTTTTGAAATCAGTAATCACACTCATTATTATTATTATTATTATTATTATTATTTTGATATTATTATTGTTATTATTATTATCCATTGCTCTTGTTCTGTTTCTTGTTGTGTTGTAGTTATTTCCATGTTGGATACCGTTTAGTCTCAAACTTGTTATAAAATTGAAATTTACCGTCGCCTCCTCCATTGCTAGTAGTTTTCAATCCTTCCCTGGCAGCAAGCAAAGCAGCCTCTTCATCATATCTTATAAATAATTATTATTAGTAAAAAAAGTTCTATCTTACAATATATCATATTTTCCGAGACTCTCTAACGATGGATTCTTATTCCAATGGACGCTGCATAGAAGAAATTAATAATAGTAATTGATAGTAGCAAGAGTAGATTTGTACTGATAACAATAATTATAGTAATACAACTGCCAATATAAGAGGACTGTTGCACATGATCAATAGCTAACCCTCCCTATTTTATATTGTATTCCAATAAATACTTTCCTTATTATAGGAATGATGCGACTGGTATTAAAATGAAGTTAGCTCACTTTGGTATCCCATTTGGAGGTAGTATAATGTTTAGAGTATCGTTGATGAGCGAGTGCTTCATGATTCGATCATTAATGGTTGTGTATGCAACCGAGGGTGATGCATTAACCTTTGTGTGTGTATAACAAGAGATTATGATTGCATTCACTTAAACTTGTAATCTGTACCTCTATAAGCCACGGCTTTAAATAAACATCGATAATGATATCATAACTAAAAGATTGTTTTTGTGATGGTATGTCCACACGTGAACACACAGCACAATCAAACTCAGTGGCTTACCCATAAACCTCGAAGCAATGACGATCGCTAGTCATAACGTTCTGAACTGATTTTAATGAGTGAACGATTAGCCAGTGAATATCATTGAACAATTTATCCGTTACCTAGTTTAATAATAATAATAATGATGATGATGATGATGATGATAGTTTTGGCTTGCTTATCTCAACAAAACATGCACTGCATAATAACAAGTTAGAAATATATATAACCTCCTTCCCGTGTGTACATTCAAGATACAATTTTAGATTAGAGAGAGGCCATTTCCCTCCATGACTGTCATTATATTCATCCTAACATCAAAAGCACATATTCACATTAAATACAATAATAATATTAATAATAATAACAAACTGACTCCGTGTTTTTGTATTGATACATTTGTCAAGTGAACAAACATATTATCCAGCTCGTTAATGCTTGAGTTATACTTTACTGTACAAAATCTACAAAATCCTAACTGATATCTGTTAGAAAAACAAATAATAATAATAGTATACTAACAAACAGGTGTTATTACATGTATGATTTGAGTGGGCGGAATGAGGTTACCAGCACATAGAGTCTCAGGTCAAATTTCTTTCCTCCAATCAATAGTGGGTTGTCAATATATCTTGAGATGACGTAAGTGTCTTTTGTATGTG
The DNA here is from genome assembly GCF_000090795.2 of Amphimedon queenslandica. Taxonomy (NCBI): domain Eukaryota; kingdom Metazoa; phylum Porifera; class Demospongiae; order Haplosclerida; family Niphatidae; genus Amphimedon; species Amphimedon queenslandica. Next base: position 525,868 of record NW_003546253.1, on the reverse strand, counting down.
GTACGCTGCAATATTGATAGACAAACGATTAATTGTTTGTTAGTACTTTGATGGTTTGTCTTTTGACCACTTCTTTATCTGCGATAGTTTGTTTATTAGAAAAATCCCAACGCCCTGAGCTAAAGGAAATGTGACAATTATTGTGAGTTTGATAATAATAATAATGATGATGACCTTTTCCAGCAGGCTTCATTATCCAAGTAGCATTTGGCTGTCTCCTATATTCCTCAACAAAGATATTATAGTCAGCAGGCAACATGAATGTTACTGGTATGAAATCTGTTTTTGATTGCATTCTGTAGCAATTTTCAAATCAATGCACTAACCTAAATGAACATATTTCCCATTGGTGTCCCTCTCAGCAATAGGGCTCCCATCTTTCTCAAGATCTTTGCGATACCTCTTAATGTTTTTCACCATGTAATCCTTTCTTGTTAGCTCATAATGCGTTGGAAAATGATTTATAATTCTACAGTGTGGGCTTTCAATGATTATACTAAACTATTTTTCATACTGGTCATCAGCGAGTCTTATTCCATTATCAACACTAAACATCATCCTTGCTGCATATACAGAGCACCTATAACAGCAACTGAAACTACCTGCAGTATTTATATTTGGCATTTTTACTTACCAATAAAAGTTCCAATCTCCATCTGAAAAGAATATGATAGGTCATCAATATTATTACATAGAGATCTCTACCTTCACTGCTTCCTTTTACCCACCCTCTTCTCTCGAAGTTAGAGAGTAAAACGAACTTTTCTAAATCACTCAACCATTTTATCCTACCCAGTGATGCAGGGCCTAGATTGCTGGCTCCTCCAGAACTAGCAGGAATAGGGGAACAAGAAGCTTCTACTGTTGTAGTGGGTGAAACTGACATTCTCTGGATATGCAGTACAGTAGAGGCGTGGCTGGAATTCTGTACATGCATATCATAGATAGTAGAGTAAATCATATCATAAATATTCCATTTACTCTAATATCTATGTGCATATAAAGTAATATTTCATGTAGCAGCATACTATCTATGCATGCACAGCATTAAAATTACTATGCAAAAGCCAAAAAAAAAAATTCCCTCGCAATTATCAGTACATCAAATAATTAACGTGGCAGATGTGCATGTCTCCATGAACAGTTCCTAGAAGTAGTAGCCTTCGACTGGATACGTAGAGTGATGTACTGATTGCACCATGAGTGGTCGACTGAAAGATCTGCTCTGTCTTTGTGTTGGTGAATGGAAACTCTAACTCATCGTTTACTGTTATGTGCAATGTCTGGCTTGGTATTGGATAGCTATTATAGAATCAAATATAAAATGAAAGAAATACATATATACTATATTAAACCTGTGATTCTTAAAATATTCCTCCATCTCTAAACATTTCACAAGAACTGCTGCCCATATGTCTCCAGTTACGATGTCAACGCTTAAATTATCAACATAGATCGGAATATGTGTCGTCTTAATGATATCAAGTAACATTAATTAATAATTACTGATTTAGACTTTACCTGTGCAATTTCCAATTTGTTGTCTTGTAATCTTTTATATGCGATCAATTCTCCACCTAATGAGCTAGTTGCATATATAAATCTATAACACAATAAATATTATTATTATGCATTAATAAGTATTACTTACTTTCCATTTCTTGATTTATTTATTCCGTTGCACGACCTCAGGCCAGTAGCTGCAGTTAGACAAGACTTGTCTTTAATATTACAATAAATTATTGTATTGAAAGGCAATTGTAGGATTTGCTCAAGCCTTGATAGTATCTTAGAATTGAAATATTTCCAGTTAGTAGCATAGAACTCATGTCTGGATACAGCAACAATGTTATTTAATTCATGGACTAGTGGATGAGAGACCCTCTTTAAAAACGTAACTGAAAACTCATTCGGATTATACAGAAACACATCCACTGAATCTACATGGTCCATCCAGTGACACACAATGTATAATAAAGTGTCACCATTTTCATTATCAATCCAGTAAGATAATCCATGTGGGTTAAAGTATGGATTCTCTTCAAGGTAATTCTCTTCAAATTTTATCGGTATTGGAGTCGGATCATCAACATTCATATCAACTGCATACAATGATCCATAAAAAGGTTTTAAGACTGATACATCAAGTTGCACTCCCTAATATAATAATTGCTACTTGTCGGTGAGTTTGTTTTCAGACTTAATATTTTCGGTAAAAAGCATGGGCTATAGTCCATGCTTTTTTGAAAGGTTGACCGATTTTTTAAAATGGTCATAACTTGAAAAATTGAAGTCAGAACTAGCTCAAACTTTCTACACAGCATAAGGACATCAACATGTATCAGGAAATGCAATAAAAATTGGGGGTGATTTTAGAGCCATTTTTTTGAAAAACCATGGGCTATAGCCTTGGGTATTTTTCAGAAGTTGGCCTATTTTTAAAAATAGTCATAACTGGAAAAATTTTAGTTGGAATGAGCTCAAACTTTCTACACAACATTAGGGCATCAATTTGCATCAAAAATATAAAAAACTATTTTTTAACATGGAAAAGACAATTTTCCATTTTCTATCAGTATTAATTTAATAGACTTCACATTTATTGTTAGCTAACTAAAAATTATGTCTACTTACACTTGTCACAATTGAGTGATTATAGTTTGGTAGGAATATAATATCCTCCGATCCATTCACTAAAACAATAGCAGAACAACATTAACAAGCATAATACATCAATGGTAAATGGTCCATATCATTATTTTACTTTTGAATGTCCTGCATTTTCCTGGTAATTGTTCATGTACACGACCAAAAGTATTATACCTTATCCTGCAATAATGAATATTCATTATTATTACTATTACTAATGAGATGCACATACAAAATATAAGCAGCATAAGCAGCGAATCCGGCCAGCAAAGAAAAAAGGATCAACTTACAGGCAGCCATAGTTCGGGGGAGTGGCTGGTACACCAACACCCACGCTAATCACGTGACAGTTAATTATCCCGCCCACGACCATTCCAGTAGGTGTGGCTGAGCACATTCCTGCAAAGAGATACACACACTCGCCATTTTTGTGCTCTCCTCTCTCTTTCTTTCTCCTTTATGGCGTCTCTTCGGCAGAGTGACGGGCGAGCCAACACAGTCTACAATGTCGTGAACCACGGAGGGGACGGTATACCCGTCCTCCGTGTCACGGAGGAGAGAAGCAGCTCGGCGCTCTCTTCATTCAGCACTCAAGATGGAGGTGGCCCTCCTCCTTCTCTCCCGAGCTGGCTAGTTCGCTCGAGCCTCCTCGTCCTCGTATTGTCCGCTCTGATAATACAAATCATTGGACAGAGGCTTTTGTTTAAAATAACGGAGTATCTCGGGTTTTGTCTAATGTTTGGTTTTGTTTTCATTCTCATTTGCTCCATTTATTACTGCTGGTGCATATTCAGTAGAAAAACCGTTGGAATTACGGACAATTCTCAAATTATACGTACGTATGCCATACTTTGCGTCAGCGAGGTGATATCCTGCCTTTCTGACTATGTTATCGATCTCGGCCTCTTGGAGTATTTCCCAATTGACATCGCCTTTTACTTTGTTCTCTCAATGTCCATCTTCTCTTTGTTCTCGGGACTAATACACAGAAACAACCTGTCCGCCATGTTTAGCCAGGAAACGACTAGTTTTGTTGTCATTACAGTCATAACTCATTATTCCCTCAGTTGTATCTTCAAAGATATGCTTCCTTCCTTTCTCTACAGTCAGATTGTATACTCCTCCTGTCTATTAGCCATCACCCTCTCTCTCCTCGTGGACAGATATCCACGATACTTCACTCTCTCGTCCATTAAAAGGTTTGTTCGTAATAGTCTCCAGGTAGCTAGAGGAGAAAGCATTGGAGCTAGTGGGGTTGGGCCTGTCTTGAGCGTGGGGGCCGGAGGAAGAAGATTTTCAACTGCTTCGTTGGCTAGTAACGTCTCCTCGGTTGTCCCACAGCATCGGATGTCCTTAACTTCCCAGTCAAGTAGGGGAACATCAGTAACCACTAACGTAAGTATTGTATTTATTAATAATAATTGTTTACTGTTGCTTATAGAATTTTGATAGCGATACTTTAAATGAGGCTCATGGCCTGTTGGGAGATTTGCTGTTCCAAGAAGAGAGTCTAACAAAGAAAGGGAAGGAGTCTCTCAAACACATACAAGATCTCCTTGCTCCTCGGGTAACACGTACAGCTCATTTAGCAAGCTCCAGATCAAGGATTGGATCAGAAGATGAGGCTAGCGATACTAGCAGCAATATCGGGGTAACTCCACACTTGTATGGCTACAGGAGCTCAAAGGTATGAGATATCGGTTTCATTAGTGCTTTAATTATTATTTGCCTATTGTAGAGTAACAGGAGAAGTGTGCGTAATCCCATTAGTCAGTTTACAACAACTACTACAGCTACTGGTCTGCCTAATATTAATCAGGACCCAGTCGAAAGGAAGAGATCAGTTGCTCCGAGAGATCTCAAAAGTCGTATCTCCGTTGTTGAAGGAAGACCCTCGGTCCATCAGCTACCTCCTAACTTTAGGAAGAGAGTCGGTTCGGTCTCTTCTCCCTTGTCTCGCTCAACATCCGTGTACTCACAAGAGAGCGAGATGAGTGATATCGATGGAGGCGGGTCGACCACTGTAGTCCCAGGATCAGCTACCGATGATGAAAAAGCCGCAGGCCAAAGGCAAAAAACTACATCAGCTACCAAGAGACTGTTCTCTGATTCAGATTCTCCCTCTAGTGACACTAAGGACGACTTCAGCCCTGGACTACAGAGGAGGAGATCAGATGGTTCGGTGCTTCTTCATCGAAGAACAGGATCTCTTCTCTCTTCGTATGACTCTGTTCCTTCTGATGTCATCATTGAAGAAGGCGGTACTTCTGGTAACGCGGAGAGTGAAGACCCAGCTGCAACCCCTCTAGCGTTGAATGCTCCTTCCTTCCCTGCCAATAAAGTAGCTCTATTTAATGCCCTAGTCCTGCCCTCCACTGACTATTCACTGATGGAATATCAACACAGCGAGATTGATGTACTGGATCAAGTGATGGAGTGGGATTTCCCGATTTTCGATTTGAACGAAAAGTCAGGAAAGCACATCTTAAGTCAGGCAAGTGGATTTATTAAGTATAACGAAAAGATTAGATATTGTTTCCATTTATAGATGGCATATTGCTTATTCTTGGAGGCAGGCCTTATTGATACATTTAAAATCCCTCAGAGGCAATTTATAAACTATTTCAGAATCCTTGAAGCTAATTACGGAAATAATGCATGTAAGAAGAAGATATCAAATTTTTAAAATATCTTAAATATTTTTCATTTGCAGATCATAATAGAATGCATGCTGCAGATGTCCTTCATGCAACATCTTATTTATTATTTGAGGAGATACCAGAGTTCTCTCATGAAATATCCCGTAGCTCTGACAGGGAGTGGGTCGGGCATCAGAGAAGAGTCGCTGGTACTAACATTGCCTCTGCTCTCTCAATACTGGAGGTCTTTGCCTGCTATATGGCTGCGGCCATGCATGATTTCGATCATCCTGGAAGAACTAACGCTTTCCTTGTTGCCACCAAGAATCCGCTGGTGAGATATTGTAGAACATTTATTTATAGTCACTCTCTTCTTTTACTTCTCTCTCTCTCTCTTTCTTCCACAGGCTGTGCTTTACAATGATAAATCAGTCTTGGAGAATCACCATGCTGCCGCTTCTTGGGACCTCTTGACGTCTCACGGCGATACCAACTTCATCTCTGATTTCGAAGAATCCGAACTGAAGAGATTCCGTTTCTTGCTAATAGAGTGTATCCTGGCGACAGATTTAAAACTACACTTTGACATCGTTCGGGATTTCAAAGATAAAGTATGTTTGGAATGAAGTATATTATTGGAGTTATGTATTTTTTTAAAGACAGAGGATGGAAGTGCTGGGCTTGACTGGAGCAGTGAAGTTGATAGGCTCCAGATGATGAAGATGGTCATCAAAATGGCCGACATCAACACAGCGAGTAAATCTTATGAGTTGCATAGAGCATGGACTGTACGCATCACTGAAGAATTCTATCAACAAGTAAAGGAATGAAAACAACTGTGGCATTATAGAATAAACAATCAAACTGTTTTTATACTTGACTCTCTCTCTCTCCCTCTCTCTCTCTCTCTCTCTCTCTCCCCCCTCCCTCTCTCTCTCTCTCCCTCCCTCTCTCTCCCTATTACAGAGTGATGAAGAAGTAAAGTTAGGGCTCCCTCAGACAATATTTATGCACAGGAATGAAAAAGAGAAGCTGCCAGCAATCCAAGTCTCCTTTATTCAAAATCTTGTGTCTCCATTATTCCACGCTTGTGCAGAGGCTGGCCTCATACCAGGGATCATAGATAATGGAGCCTCCAATGGAGGGGGAGGAGAGAAGGAAGGAGGAAGCGATGATGACACTGATAGTTTAGATAGTGCTAGTGCTGTCGAAGATTCACTACCTCTCTCATCCTCTCCTGTCACTCGTAAAATCATAAGTATCATCCTCACGAATCTCGAGATGAATTATCAAGCATGGAAGAGCGAGATACCTCCCCCGCCCCCTTCTGAAGAGAAGGCCACACCCACTGAGCCTGCCAGTGAGACTGGAGATGGTGAAACAACAGAGACTGTTACTAACAATGACGATCGTTTTGACGATGATGATAATACTGATCACGATGAGTCTTAGTTAATCTCTTATTTTTTGGTGTTTTTTATGATTATTGTTATTTTAGCGATTGGTATGTCCATATGTTCCCCGAGGTGCTAATTCACACCTATGTTTACACTATTTGCCACTTGTCACCTTTTAATAATAGCTTTGTAGGGCCTGACGTCACTGCTATAACTTATATAGTAGTGTCCGGAGATGTACGGTATTTGAGGGCGTGGCTAAATAAAAATGGCGACCAAGGAAAAGGTTAAAACCGATGACGAAGAACTCTCAGTGCAAGCCCCGGACCTAAGGTTAGTACTGGAGGCTGGATCCTTCCCTTTATGTGCCTTTACTAGCTATGACTTGCTCGAGGAGGAAGATAGCGAAGAGTTTGAAAGTGTAGAGGCTCCAGCTCTAGCAGATGAAGACGAGGACAGAAGCTTCTTGCCTGTAACGAAGAAAAAGGTTTGTGGCCATTAGTGGTGTCTGATGCTAACAGTCTTAATGAAGGGCAGGGAATCATCATCATCACCTCGTATAGCTCAGAGGAGGAAAAAACTCGACAAAGGAGGAGGGGGAGGAGCAGGGTTGGAGGGAGGAGGGAGCGATGTCAGTTTACATGAAGACATTGCACACGTAAGAGTATGAGAATATTAGGAGAGTATGAGGTATGGGAATGAGAGTATGAGGTATGGGAATGAGAGTATGAAGTATGGGAATGAGAGTATGGAGTATGGGAATGAGAGTATGTGGTTTGGGGATTTCATGATCCTCTTTTATTTAGTTGACAACTGACGAGGATCACTTTAGAAATGAAGATGGATTGAGATCAGACATGTTGATATCTCTAGGAGGACCAAACCAAAGCATAGGAGCATCGTTACTATCTACCATGACTGTCGGTGAGAAACCAAAACTACCTGATGCTGATCCTGAAACAGCTGAACGTAAGAGAGAGAGAGAGAGAGAGAGAGAGAGAGAGAGAATGGAACTAATTTATTCTCTTTTTAGTTGCAAGAAGGGCAAGAATGAACAGCACATCGAAAGATGAGAGAGAATTCGAAGACGAGGGTAATTATTTATTTATTTATTGATATTTTTATTTTGTTTATTTTGTGTCATGTGCTACAGATGTCCATTCGTCCTCTTGGATCAATCATCACAAACACATATTCATTGTGAGTACGTCTGGTAAACCAATATACAGCAGGTATGGGAAAGAGGAGCAGCTGGTGAGTTTATTTGGGATAATGCAAGCACTCGTCTCCTTTGTGGCTGATGACAAAGACGTCCTGAGGTAAGTACATGTACATGTACATGTACATGTACGTGTACTCGTGTAGTATACATGTATGTTGTACATGTACATGTATAGTAGATTTCTATTTATCATTATCTGTTCTAGGGGGCAATAGAACATAGTTTTAAGTTGCTCCAAAATTTGAAAAAAACACCTTGTACAATAATAATACAGGGTATTTTGTCATTCTGTATTTGCTTGACCTGTTGATCACACTTTACTTTTTTGCTATATAATAATAGTGTGTATGATTGATTTATTTGTAATTTTTAGGTGCATAAGTGCTCAGAATCTAAAGATTGTCTTCCTTCAGAAGCCACTGGTTGTTTTCGTGGCTGTATCACGCTCAAAATTATCAGAAAACCAAGTAAAGTTATAGCTGTACTACAAATACTGGCTCATGATCCTGTTCCTCCCTTTTAGTTAAAATTACAATTATCGTACGCTTACTACCAAATTATAAGTGTACTCACGTACACACAAATCAAGCAAATATTTGAAAGAAGTCCTGGCTTTGATTTGAGATACTTATTACAAGGTATGCAAGCAACACTGATTCCAGCCGCCATGTGGTTGTGAACCACATATCATTATCATCCTTGCGATTAGGGTCTGAGAAATTTATTGACAATATTTTAAATATTACCGACTCTGATCCATGCTACCTTTTAAATGGAGTGAGTGTTGTTGTTGACTTGTTATTGTTATTGTTGTTTATTGTTATTTTATTGTTGTTTATTGTTGTTGTTTATATAGATTAGATGTTTATCAATGAGCCCGTCATTAAGACAAACAATAACGAGTACTATATTACAATACAGAGCTAAGGTATTTCATTATTAAAATTTAATAATAATAGTAACTACTATCAATTATAGGAAGTTTTATTTGCATTATTAATTGCTGAGGATAGGCTCATCACATTCATAAAGCCTAAGGATCATAATTTGCATCCAATAGGTAGAATACTTGTACTGTACATGTACACTTAAAGTTTGGGCTAATTCTAATTAATCATTGGTATCTGAACGAATTTTTATTTTTAGAAAAAAATGCATGTCTTATAGCATAACCAATAGGACAATTTATGAAAAATACCCAAGGCTATAGCCCATGGTTTTTTTTCCAAAAAATGGCTCCAAAATGACCCTCAATTTTTATTACATTTTCTGATACATATTGATGTCCTTATGCTGTGTAGCAAGTTTGAGGTGATTCCGACTTCAATTTTTCAAGTTACGGCCATTTTAAGAAATGAGCCAATTTCTGAAAAATACCCAAGGCTATAGCCCATGGTTTTTTCCAAAAAATGGCTCCGAAATTACTCCGAAATTTTATTACATTTTCTGATACACATTGATGTCCTTATGCTGTGTAGCAAGTTTGAGTTGATTCCGACTTCAATTTTTCAAGTTACGGCCATTTTTAAAAATGAGCCAATTTCTGAAAAATATGGTTTTTTTCAAAAAATGGCTCCAAAATCACCCCCAATTTTTATTACATTTTCTGATGCACATTGGTGTCCTTATGCTGTGTAGCAAGTTTGAGGTGATTCCGACTTCAATTTTTCAAGTTATGGCCATTTTTTAAAATGAGCCAAAATCTGAAAAATACCCAAGACGCCCATGGTATTTTCCAAAAAATGGCTCCGAAATTACCCCGAAATTTTATTACATTTTCTGATACATATTGATGTCCTTATGCTGTGTAGCAAGTTTGGGGTGATTCCGACTTCAGTTTTTTAAGTTACAGCCATTTTAAAAAATGAGCCAATTCCTGAAAAATACCCAAGGCTATAGCCCATGGTTTTTTTCCAAAAAATGGCTCCGAAATCACCTCCAATTTTTATTGCATTTTCTGTTACATATTAACGTCCTTTGTTTATATAGATATTCATTTAATATTTAATTTGGTGATGGCTTCGACTAGTTTTAAATCAGCCGAGAGCTGGACCCCAATATGCCTGCCAAAGTTCAACGACTCTGGGTTCCTTCATGCCTACGTCTCATATCTACCAGAAAACTCCCCAGCCTGTCTCCTTCTCTTCTCAACTGATAAAGAGAAATTTTTTGAGCTGCAACAATGCAAGGAAAGAATAGTCGATGTACGCTAATTACATGTACATGTATTTATTTCGTTATTATTCTTTTTGTTGCTGATGTTAGAAATTATCGAAACTGGGGCTTTTAGAGCAGATATCAAACTCAGTTGACACATCAGATTATAACATTGGTAAAATAATGATAATTATTATTTAATTATTAGAAACTTCCATTTATGATTGTTGCTATATAAACAGTAACATGATTATAGCTCTTCTAGTTACTATCATTATTACTACTGTTGTTATTATTACAGATCATTTGCAAGCTCCCGAAATCAGACACTTCTTATATAGATCACGTAAATCCTATTCCATCACTTCACCAACAATGCCCCACCTCTACTCATCAGAAGAAGACCGGCTAAGGTATTGTAACATTAACCAAGGTCCAAAAATCACACTCGTTTTAGATTATTCGACTATTTTATGACAATGAATCAGAGACTACATTCCCATGCTTGGGCTACTAAAATACTCTATCACATAGGATCAAAGGAAGCTCTCCTTGGATGGGTATGTGTGATGTATCTAGCTGGTACTTTTTTAAATGTGTTTTTGTTATTTTTTAAATGTTTAGAGAACGTCTAATTTTGATCTATATGTCGTATTTGACCCATTAATATCAAAAGCTCAAGCAATACTTTTGGGAAATAAACTAATTCGATGGATTAATGTAAGCATACATGCAACATGTACATGTACATGTACACCTCTGTCATGTCATAGTTTCCCTGTAACATAAACAATTCATTGTACTCCAGTTATGTGTAAATTAACAATGAAATGCTTTGCTCATAGTTGTTGCTATAAATAGTAACATAAAGGATATGACATAACTTTATTTTCTATGAATATGTCATAGCTATAATTAGTAACATTGAATATCCTGTGGTTACTGTATAAGGCCCTTTCTACACTAGCACTTCTAATGCGCATTGAACTGGTTTGAAACCGATTCCAGTTATTAAATACCTGATGCACATTTGCTTCAATGTGCATTAATTATGTCTAACCACCTCCACATGTGGGTTGAATGCACATTCAATGATAACCAATGGTAGCTTGATCAGAAATACTATCAAAATATAGAAGATTCTCAAGATAAGGTGGAATTTCTTGATGGGCATTCAAGCACATCAGTTCTAAATCAGTTCAAACCGCATTGGAAGTGTAGAAAGGCCTTAAAGTTATTATTCATTTCTTTAGAAAGAAGAGGACAGATTAATCATTACAAGTACTCCAACATTTTAATAAGAATAGCAATTATTTTAACACTTAACACATTTAGCTATTATTATAATATTATTCTTGTTATTATTATTATTATTTTGGTGTTGTTACAAATTTATGTCTTTAAAACATAAAAATTAATATAATAGTGAACACAATAATTACGATAATTATCAAAATAAAAATAACACGAGACATAAAATTAAGAAGGAGATGACATCGATCGATGCCATATGTGTCTTATAGAGCTAAAAGGTCCTTTGACCACGCCTCCCAAACACTGCATGATAGGATTTCCGCTAATGCTTCTTTTACACCAATTGTCAAATGACTTTTTGTAAGGTCTCCCATTATTAATGAATTGTATTAGGACTAATCCATCTGACTGGGTAGTGTCACCCGGTAACATGTAGTAGCCTACATCTGTACAGTGATAAGTAAATCCTCTTCTCTGGTAGAATGTAATGGCCGTCGAATTTACAGCCTCGACGTGGAGATATATCAAATTACAATTAGTCTCTGTTATACTGTAATTTATAAGTGACTGCATTAGGTATGAGCCAACCCCTTTGCATCTGTATCTCTCACTGACACCTTTAGAAAAAGAGAGGGGATAAACAGAGTCAGTAATACTAATGTTTAACTTACCAAATATAGTGATGTACATTACGCAATCATTCGGCGAAGCTTCCTCGAGAACGAATCCGTATTCATTTTCAATCTGTCTAATTGATTGTATCTGACCTACAATCATTCCGACCATGGTCCCAGTCTCTATTTCATACGCTCCCAGGGTGTAGGTATACCTGTCTTCTCTGAGTAGCCCATCAAACCATGATTCAGGATATTCCAAAGGAAAGCACTCGTTACAAAGCCCCTGCATTAGGTCCTTGTCCTGATAACTCATTTGTCGGTAGTATAGCTTTTGATCCATGTCTTAAATAGCTTGGTTTCCCCGTTACTTTCTCTATAACTGTGGCATTCTCTCCCTTTTCAGCCTGTTTTTATAATGGTTCCTGCTGTGTTGTCACTGTGGGCGCGGTTCAAATTTCAAATGGGCGTGTCTAGTTATCTCGTGTGCGTTAATTAGAAAGGGCGTGTCACCTGATCTAATCTAAGAAAGAAGAAAAGGTATATTTTTAGAGGAGGTTTGTCATGGCTCTTTCTGACGATGAAGTGGAGAAGCAGGTTAGCCTATCCTCTCCCATTCCTCTCTGCACCTCGTCTTTTACTTAGATCCGTCAAATGAAACAATTTATATCTCAAGAAGCAAACGAGAAAGCTGATGAGATCCTAGTCAAGGTCAGAAAGAAAGGAATATATGTACATTACATTGCATGTATACATAATTTATTGCACGTATAATTATAAATGTACCGGAGAGAGGGGGAGGAAGGAGATTAGGAAAGTGGGAGACAAGGGAAATGTATTTAAAGTAAAAAGGGAGAGAAGGAGCCCTGCTCTAAGTTTGTGTGTGTAAATTATTTAGTACAAGGTGATTCCCATTCACATCCATTGTATGTATTGTATCATGTGCTCATGTGTGTGTGTGTGTGTGTGTGTGTGTGTGTAGGCCGAAGAGGAGTTCAATATAGAGAAGGGAAGGCTCTTGCAGACTGAGAAACTAAAAATTGATAATTATTACGATCGGAAGGAAAAACAAGTGGAGCTTCAACGTAAGATGTGAGTATTAATTATCTTAATTATCTTAATTAATGAGTTAATTAATTAATTAATTAATTAGTCAACACTCTACTTTACTGAATCAAGCAAGATTATCTGTTTTAAAAGCAAAAGACGATCATATCAAAGTACTAACTATTCACGACCTCGCCCTATCATTATAATTATTTTTTGCTATGCAGCGCATTCTTGAGGAAGCTCGTCAGAAGATCGGAGAGATTACACGTGATATTCCACGCTACCAGCAGCTGTTGAAAGATTTGATTACTCAAGTATTTATGAGCAATGATTGTTCGTTGTTTTTAAATTTATTATTTTAGGGTCTTTACCAACTGTTAGAGAAAGAAGTTCTTATTAGGTGTAGGAAGCAAGACTACAATCTAATCAAAGTATAATTGTTTAAAAAAATTAACTTTTTAAATTAAGAATTATCATGTTTTGTAGGCTATTTATGAGTCAGCAGTTCTTGCCTATAAAAAAGGTACTGGAAATGATTGCACTGTAACTTTGGATGACAAAGAGTTTCTTCCTCCTGATTGGTAAGAAGTGTGCAAAAAAAAAAAGGAAAAAAAAAAGAGGCCCTGACCGGATTCGAACCGGTGATCTCCTGTTTACTAGACAGGCGCTTTAACCAACTAAGCCACAGAGCCATTAGCACGGTTTGAGGTCTCTTTATTTTTATTTTATAGCTCTGGAGGCATTGACATGTACACTCAACAAGGAAAGATAAAACTGACTAATACACTGGAGAGTCGTTTAGAATTGCTCAGTGGACAAGTAAGCTATTAATATGAAGCCTGCATATTACAAAACCTTTATTGTAATTATTAGATGATGCCTGAAATCCGTTCTATGCTGTTTGGTGATAATCCTTCACGCCATTTTAGAGACTAAAATTACAAAATAACAATTATATTTGAACAAAAGTGATTAGTTATTAGTTTATTATTATTGTTATTATTATTGTGAATAACAGATACACACAAAGTATAGTAGCCAATAATAATTAATAGTTATTGCGTTTTTGTTTATTTCTGTTGTGATCTATTAACAAATTGACTTGTCTGTAATTGGCGATCATTCCTCTCATCATGTGAACGGAATCAAGAGTGTGAAAGAATATGAACATTGATATCATCCATGATGCAGAAGGAATCAGAGAACAGAGTATTTGGAGATACCAGCTGCTTAGTCCATTGTATACAGATGGGAGTACCATGAGGACACTCACAGCCAGTGATACAAGGACTAGCAGTATCCACAGCAACATGAGATGCTTGTTCTTCGACTCGTAGATTCTCTGTAAGGGCACCAGTTCATTATTAATCTCGTCAGCCATGGCATCCAATGATCTTAAGGAGTCTTCTACAATAATTGAAAAAAAAAAGATTAACAGTACTTTCATTTTTGACTGTCACATAAACAAAGTTAACAAACACTTCAGGACTCCCTGACACAGATGCAATAACCGTCATACAAAATACAACAAACAACTTTCAACAAGTATCCATCTATAATTGCAGAGGAATGATGCAGGTTATTGAAATTTGTAAGGGGATTCATTTCTCTGTCATGACATCACGATAATCTTACCTGTTATAACATCATGCAGAAAAGGACCAGTTTTAGGAGGTATGATATTAAAAACCACCTCCAGCCCCTCGTGATCAGAATAAGGAAATCCTTTGGTTGGTATGTTTCCCGAGAGACTTAGCCGATGACTTTTAACTTCAAGCGAACAATTATTGTCAAAAGCTTCACTGGAATAGAATATGTAATCCAGTCTTTTGCCAGTGGGGCAGCTCGGTTTAGACTTAGAGTACAAATTACCTGGCAGGTCACAAGTGGGTTGAGGATCATCAATAAATGCATCACTTAGTTTCAAGACTTTAGTAATTACACTAATAATAATAATAGTAACAATAATAATAATAATAATAATAATAATAATAATAATAATAATAACAAGGTGAATAAAGTTGTTGATACCTGTAGCAGTGATGGTTAGCCTCAGTGTTGAAGTCTCCACAAAGGATGACAGGAGAGTTGTGAGCAATGTTGCTCATAAACTGCATCAACTCTGCAAATTGATTATTACGACGCCCATAATTAATCTATTATGGATTAAAAAAAATTATGACTGCTAATTGTCATTACAAAGATAATCAATACTCTTAATTTCTGTTTGATTACTTACATGTGTATTAAAGACAGTGATAAAACCAAGTGATAATGGCAATTCAATTCGTGCCGCTAACACTCCTTTCTTGGCAAATTTCTCTCCATCGGAAAAGTTTTTCAGCGTATGTGTGACCCTGTATTCATGATGGAACACGTTCATTATTGGATATCGACTGAAAATGCACAAACCACTACCAATTATACCACTAGTGAAGGGAGAAATGATTGAAGGAAGCGGAAATTTACATATAAATATATTTTTATATGCTTTTAACTTACCTGGGATAATGAGTTGAATAAGGCAATTCTGACCTAACAGAGTCAGAAAGCATACGATAGTCACTGTCACTCCATACCTATTTTTAAAAATACCAAATTATGTGTGTATGAAGTAGCATGTATATACTTCTTGGAGACAGACAATGTCATAAATTATCATTTCATCTGCAATATGATCAAATCTCTCTTTGATGTTCTTGGCAAAATAGTGCAGTCCCCTAAAAAAAGAAGTCCCAGTAAAGGGGTATATGACTAACTTACCAGGCATTTAAAGTCAGTATTTTTATCTCTTCATGCTCTGTAGCCATTTTCAGTCTACGCCCACGCATATTACAGGCCCCACCCAGTTTCAGGGCGTTCTCTACCCACGTGGTACAATATGGACTATCAACAATGGCGGACAATACACAGGCAGCAATTGGCCGCTATACCGGAGAGACATCACGAGGCATTATTCAGAAAGCTGTGCACAGAGGTACTTTGCACGTGTCTTATTCCCTCATATTGTTTTTGATAGACTTTTGATGCCGGAGAGCATTTTATAATGTGCCCATCATCTAGTGGGTGGAGCATTAAAGTTAGTAATGAAGAAGGTCTCAAAATAGACGATAACAGGTACCTAATTACTCAATATACTTTATATACTAATTATTTTTAATTTAGTATATTTATTATTGATCATTCGTGGACGTATCTTCCTGATAACTGTCACCAGCAACTAGCAAGTATTCCGGGACTAGCTACTCGAATGGCTAATCTTTTAGATCTCATCGAAGAGCCAACCACTCCTACTCAAGCCACACCAAGTCACAGCAATGGAGAAGAAGAGGATGGGGAGGGATTGAATGGAGTCAATAATACTGAAAGTACATTCGATCACACATACATGTACATCCTTAGTGCATGTTTATTAATTTTTATGTATCATCAATTTGACCATTATTTTACATAGAATAAGGGGCATCAATGTGTATTAGGAAATAAAATAAAAGTTGAGGCTGATTTCAGAGCACTTTCTTTAATAATTGTTAATGTTAGGTGATAGTGATGATGGTGATGATGATGATCCTGATGCTGTAGCAGTTCAGACATCATCAGCAGCTGTTGATGAAGAGGAGAGAGAAAGCGAGGAAGAAGAAGAAGGAGAGAGAGAAGACACAGAGGAAGAGGAACCACCATCAGAAGAATTAATAGAAAATATAGTGCGTAAATTATGGAGATTTAATGATTGTTACACCATTGCTAATATGGTAAGTATTGAATATAGAAATTTACTTTATTCCTATATTTATATAGCCAGTGCCTATTTGGTACGTAATGGAAGATTATGCTGCTAGAATACAGCACTCTCTGGATCCTAATGTAACCATTGTACCATTCTTTAGCATATTAACTCAGATGTCATACTCAATACTATGGCCATTGCGGGACCTAAGTTATGGAGGTAAAGAATTTTACTTATTATATCTCACTCGCTCTCTGTCTCAGATACCATCTCAAGGAACAGAGTCCCATCAAGAGCTACTTCAGAATTAGAAAAACAATGTCACTCTCTCCCGTGGTTACCTCCCCAGTCTCTCCCTTTATCTGATCCTCTATGGGATGAGCTTGATTCACTACCACTTGCACCTAATCCTGAAAGACCTTTAGAAGATCTGCCAGATGTAACGCTAGAGTTCACTTCTGTCTTGTCTCCTCCATTTAAAGTAATATTGTCATTCATAAACATGGTTATATGCATGTTTCTTTAGGTCTATACAGATATGGACATGATAAAAAAGAATTTGTCTCATCCGTTATTTGAGCTTGTTAGTGATCCAGAGAAAGCAGATATCCTGTGGTTTTTCGATCATTATAAAGATTTTAAGTTAGTCATGAACTCATGACATTTTATGAATTATTTATCTCTTATTCCTCTTCTCTCTCTCTGTAGGTCATTAAAGCCCAATCAGTTAATCAATCAGTTTCCATGTGAAAATGTACTAACGTGTAAAGATTTGTTAATTAGCGTAGCCCGTCGGGCATCAAAGAACCATGCCCAAGACCCCTCTTCCTTACCCGATTGGATACCAGAGTCTTATATTACGTATTACGAGCTACCCTACTTTGTAAAGGAATACAAGAGAAGAGAAGAAAAGTAGAGCATTGTTATTATTATCATTATTATTATTATTATTGTTGTTGTTGTTGTTTGCATGTAGTGGTGAAGATAATTCATGGATTGTGAAACCGTGGAATTTAGGTCGATCCATGGACATATTTGTCACGTCTAATCTTTCCCAGATAATAAGATTGTCCCAAGCCTCACCCAAAGTATTTATATATTCTCTTCTTCCTTTGGTTACTGTCATTCTTTCTCTCCAGGTAGTTTGTAAGTATGTTAATAATCCTGTCCTATTCAACAGGGAAGGGATTGGGAAGGTTAAGATGGATGTGAGGTACATTGTGTTGCTAGTTTCGGTGAAGCCATTAGTGATCTACGCTTACAATACTTTCTGGCTAAGATTTGCCAACAAGTAAGCATGTGAATGCTTCATGAGCTGACAAGCATGACCCAATTTTGATCGGAGTTAGCTCAAACTTTCTACACAACATAAGACATGCGTTATGTATCAGAAAAAAAATTATAAAAATGTAGATTTCTCTCCTTTTCATTATTGGTGAAATTTGGCCTGAGACTGTGTACAGGGACTTTGGCCCAATTTTGGAGCAACTTTTAAAAATTCATACAAAATCCACTGATAAGAGGACTATGCTGAAAACCTTGCTTATTATTTATAATTTTACATGTATCTCCACTGTTGTTAGGCCTTTCCAAATGAGTTCCTTCCACGATTACGAGACTCATTTTACAGTCATGAATTATAAAGATGACTCTCCATTGAAGCACATAGAGTCAGTCGATTTCATACCTTTATTCCATGAGCAGTATCCTGACCAGTCCTGGTCTAATGTACAAGATGATATATATAACTTGATATATGAATTATTTACTGCAGCTGCCTCTGAAGAACCACCTGCTGGTATCAAGCACTACCCCCAGGTAATAATAATAATAATACATGCTAATTTTATAGTATATTCTTTTTTTTTGTCTTTTATAAAAATAGTCACGTGCTATGTATGCCATTGATTTATTATTAGAATGGAGTTCACCTGATGATGGATGCGGTAATAAACACACTTTCAATATAACTCGTATCCTTATAATCTCAATAGGTTGTCAGCACATTCAACCAAAGATATGCGAAGTTAATTTTTGTCCTGATTGTAACAGGGCCATTCAATATCACCCTTCATTTGTTAACGATATATTTGAGACTTTATTTATACCGCAAGCAAGACACAGCGAAGAATTACCAGTTACTAAAATAACACAGAAAAAATAACGACACAAACTTCTAAATTTATCATTATTAGTAATAATTATTTTTGTAATTAGAATTTTCCCACAAACACTAGCGATACAATAATAGAACCCATTCATGATAAAGGCATTTCGTGGATTGCAGCATATCTCCCAGTGACATGGTGATAGAGTTGTCTCTCTATATCTCCCAACAGGCTGCTGGCCCCTATCCTAAATAAATCCGGTTTTGTCCAATCATCACCCAACTCCTCCTTCATCAAAGCAAGCCAGGAGAGGGCGTCCTTAGCTGCCCTTATTCCCCCAGCTGGTTTGAAACCGACCTTGTATCCCGTACGAGTGTGATATTCTCTGATGGCTCTTATCATAGTCAGTGCTACTGGGAATGTTGCATTGACTGCTTCCTTCCCTGTTGATGTCTTGATGAAATCAGAGCCAGCCATCATGCACACAACACTTGCTTTATAAACGTTGGTCAGAGTTCCAAGGTGACCCGTTCCCAATATTGTTTTCAGGTGGGCCCCCTCGCCGCATGCCTCCCTACAAGCTTTCACTTCCTCGTATAGAAGGGCCCAATCAGATTTAAGGACGAGGGTCCTCGATATCACAATATCTATTTCTGTTGCTCCATATTCAATAGCTCTCTTTATCTCTTGTAACCTTTGATCTAGCGGTATCTGACCAGCCGGAAACCCTGCTGCAACCGAGGCAATGGGGACCTGTGTAAAAGAGCGTGGCTAATTAAAAATGAATTATATTTTATTAATTACTTGACTGTTAATGGTATTCATAGAGCGAATGGCATCGGGGACTCGTTCAGGATAGACACACACTGCACCGACTGAGAGTGGAACACCGTCCATCCCTAACTGAGTTATAATGTCTTGACGAACAGGAGTAGAGGCCTTGTGACATAATCTATCAACCTAACGATGACACAGAACTGTTGGAAACCACGCCCATCGTTAATAAATTAGCTGAGCCCACCCACGCATTACAAGGTGCTAATTATGCATTGAGTTAGAAGCAAAAATAATGATTTTGCAAAATGTATTAAGGCACTACAAATAGATTGTAATGAGAAGTAGACTTACTACCTTGCTTGGGGTGTCATCTCCGTCTAATGTGGTCAGGTCAATGCACGTGACAGCCCTCAGTAGCCAAGCTGCCTGCCATTCCTTTTTTATGCTGCGTCTGGTTTTATGCGTAGCTGCTCTCCTGTTTGCAGCGGGGAGATTAACGACACAGCTCTCCACCCAACCCAAATCAAGAGGTATCCCAGGATTTCTTTCACGAGAACCGGCCGCCATCTTAATTTTTAACTGCGCATGCGTAAATGGTGAAACTTGGCGGGAACCTCTTCTGCGCAGACTCGAGTTTTTTTAATTAATTTTAATAAACAGAAACCACGCCTCTTAACAGGCACGCCCACTTAAAAGGTCACGTGACGTATATGGCGGATAATTGCATCGTGTCTTGTCAGTAAAGGAGCTGTTCTTCTCTCTAATTCTCACTTTTTTTCTCTTCTTTAAGTTGCTGCACCTTCTCTTGTGCCTGTAGAAGCAGTCTTTTTGTCCCAATAAGTAGTTTATTGGGATTATACAGTCCCGCAGGCAAGGTGAGTGTGCGAGGGGTAGTCTGGACCAGGGTAAATCTAGTTAGGCTGGGAACGAGATTCATGAACTGAAGGGCATCATGTTGATTTGGTTTTGTGTCTTGCTTGATTTGTAATAGATATGATATTCTCAAATTTTACCACCTCCAGCCCATCTCTTATCTTCTCCCTCCCTCTTTCCTTCTACTGCCCTATGATATCTTCTCTCTCTCTCTCTTAGGAAGTTTTTAAAATGTTCTGGAAAATTAACTTTAGACCAACGTCAGCTATCGATGGCCTCCTTGACAAAGAGGTAAAGAGTTTAGTGAGAGAGAGAGAGACAGGGGCTGCTAGTAGTGGTATGAGAATGAGATATGGCTCCATTTATGGATTTCAAGGATTATTAACCGACTAATGAGTTTAATGTCATATTTATATTTGTGTGTGTGTATGTAAATAATAACCAATAATTGTTGATATTATACATACTCTATATATATACTTAGACTACTTAAACACAGTGAGCATACATGTACGTGTATAAGTACATGTACATGTATGTATGGTTGTTGTCTTTTGAGTATAATTTTTGTTTATTGTTAATAATTGCATTCTATTCAAACGCCTCATTGTTACCAATTGGTAATCCTCTCCTTTCGTTACAAAGGATTGCACGTTGAACGAGATTCTTGACGAAGACGACGTTTTACAAGAAGTCAAATCACAGAATAAGAAACTAGTTGAATTGTGAGTTCTCTCTCATTTTCTCTCCTCCCCTTTTCCCTGATCCACCCACTCTCTGTTTATGTACATGGTGTATGGTAGTTCACACACACACACGTTATGGTTTTTTCTGTCCTTTTGTAGTTTACAGAAGGAAGATAATCTTGAGACACTTGTCAAGTATGCCTGTGTTGTGTCTGAGCCTGACCTAGAGGATAAATACAAGTTTAAGTAATAATGATAACATCTTTTCCTGTCATTCACTCTTCTCCTGTCTCTCTCTTTTCTCTCTCTCTCTCTTCCTCTCTCTCTCTCTCTCTTCCTCTCTCTCTCTCTCTCTCTCTTCCTCTCTCTCTCTCTCTCTCTGTCTTATTCTGCTGCTAAGGTATCCTCATTTAGCTTGTGAGATACTAACTGCTGATGTCTTTACCATTGTCGAGGGTCTTGCTACAGCCGAAAAGTTCCTGCCAATGCTATGGAAGTTTTTGCATGATGAGCCACCACTAAATCCACTAATAGCTAGGTACACCATTCATTCATTCCTTCATTACTTTTACTTTCCTTTGTCTTATCCAGTTTCAATAGTAAGATTCTTGCAATGTTGCTAGGCCAGAGAACCACGTTGTTTTTGGAGTACATACAGAAAATCGAGGGCTTTGTCGATCATTTTCTAAAACACCTCGGCACGTCTGCCATAATGGACTTGCTCCTACAAATGATTGCTGCACCCGAGGGAGACCAGGGGAGACAAGACGTTGCTATGGTAAAGATTTGTTATTTGTTTGTTTGTTTATTTTATTTATTTATTTATTAGTGGTTATCTGATGAAGGAGTTATCGAGAAATTAATAGATTTTGTTACGACTTCGTCAAGCGTTGATGTATGTGTCACTATCATTATAATTATAATTATTATCATTATCTTCTTTAGCAATGTGTCAACTCGAGTCAAGCTTTGTGCGATATTTTACGAATATCACGTGAATCTGCTCAAATGTCGGGACCCGGCCCGCTATTGAAGACACTAGAAAAGTAGGTGTGGCTAGTTATTAATAGTTATTATGTTTTAAAATATAGCGAGGAGACTATAAAGAGATTACTGGATAACATGTTTTCGGTGGATGACCCACCCGATTGGGTCATCATTAATGGAACCTATGTACTGTTAACTGCTCTAGAGAAAAGGTATAAAACTTTTTAATTTTTGTTTATTTTTATTCATAAGGTACACTACTTGTTTATATTAATTGTGTATTTAAGCTTTATTCACTAAATATTTACTCTTTAATATTTCATTAGGAATTATGGCAGTGGCTACAGCCCCACGTTTAGTAGATCTTATCCTCAATCGGGAGCAACAGGAGGAGGCGGAGAAGAGGCTCTTCCTGTCGATCAATCGACGGAAAAGATTATAACTAATATCGTTCCCTGCGTGAAATTATTTCATAATCTCTTAAATAGGAAGCCGCAGGTAAGGACGCAGTTGTACATGTACATGTATTATTTCTTTGTAGTGCGAGACTATGGTGACGACTGTTGGCGTGCTGGATCCTCCGTTGGGTAACATGAGGCTCCAGGTTGTGAGGCTTTTCTCTGCTCTCCTTTACTCACATGATACTCGCATACAAAAAGAAATAATTTTAAATTCAACACTAACAGTATTATTGGTAAGACTTGCAGGAGGAGCAGTAGCGCGCCATATTTAGGCTTGTTTACGTGAGGACATTGTTTTTTTAAAACGCTGTTTCGTTCCTTAAAACTTATCACATTTTGATTCATTCCGTGTAAACAATAGCGAAAACCAGGCACAAAACTGTACGGATTGCATTGTTTTTGTTGCTGTGTAAACTAGCCTTATATGGGCATCATATGGCGTTGGATATGTACACGTACAGCTGTGTATATATGCTTATTTTTTTAATTGTTTATGTCCCTTTTTTCTAGGATTTATTTTTTCAATATCCATGGAACAATTTCCTACACACGCAAGTTGAGTCTTGCATTATAGCAGGGCTTGCCTCAGTGAGTCCAGTCACAATGGAAATGGACAATGGGACTGGACAGCCTAACAACACCACCACTCTTAGGCAACATGTAAGAGAACATGCACATTTGTATTGTTATTATCTTTTTATTTTTATAATAATAACTATTGTTTATATATGTAGCTATTGAGTGATTCAAAGTTAGTTCAAAGGTTGCTAGATGGAGCTAGGACAAATCAAGAACTGATGTAATATAATGATACATTCATTGCTAGCCCTTACTCTCTCTCTCTCTCTCTCTCTCTCTCTCTCTCTCTCTAGTGGTAGTAGTGAGATAGATGGAACTCGTTTAGGATTCATGGGTCACCTCGTTAGAATGGCCAATCAGATTTCAGGGAATGATCGTCTCGGCAACATGGGGGGCGTGTTGGAAAGAGCAAGGGAAGAGGCTGCTACCACAACAGCAACGGTTGACGACGAAAGACTGCAAGGAGAACTTGATAGAGACACGTATGAAAAGTGGACAGAGTTTATTAGCGGACCGATTGCCGAGATGAATAAGAAGAATGACACCAATTTGGTACTAACATTGATAATGGAGTTAATTGGTATATGATTCAACATTATTGTTAATTAGGGTGGTTCCCGAGCCTTGACCTCTAGTATTGATGATAGTGACGAAGAGTTTGATCCTTTGAACATGGGCCCTGATAATGAGTTTGAAAAGGTACAGTATATACTCACTGTGTCTGTTTATTTATTTAAATGAATTAGTCTTACGTTTACTATGTCAGTTGTACACATTATGTGTAATATCTTGTCATACGTATACCTCTTATGTGATTAGCTTTATGTATAATGTGTACATTTTTTCTTTTCAAAGGCATTCCAGCAATATCAAGACAGTCGTTTCTCAACGATATTAATAGAGGACTTTGGACTAAACGATGGCCTTGATCCAGCCCCAGTCTCCTATTCTAACACATACACTGCCCTCACCTCCATCAACTGCACTGTGGAGGCCGATGAGGTACACACTCAGCTAATGGCCGGCTTTGAGGCTTGTTGCTCTGAGAGGATCCATCCTTTTGACGACACTGACAGTGAAGACGAAGAGGTTAGCTCGCTAATGTGTGGGCTCTAATTAGAATAATTTAGGAGTCGAGCCCTTGGGCAGAAAAGGAGATCTCGTTTGTGTCTTCGCTGGGACAGCGGTCGTTGATTAGCACCAGCGAGGAGGATGATGAGGACGAGACAAATAAGGAGAAGGGACGGAGGAGAGAGTTCCCAACCGAGTCGAGCGATGATGAGGACTCCTTGAAACTGATGGGTGGGAAGGATCGACTGATTATTGTCGAAGGGAAAGAAAGAAATTCTGAACCAAATGAGATTGGTGAGAGCTACACTTGTAGTGTATCCTTTTTTGTGTGTAAAAGTGTGATTTTTACGATTTTTGAAGTTATTCAAAGTTCTGACTAAAGTCCCTGTACTAATATAGTACAGGGTCATTGGTCAAATTTGAGCTGATTCCAATCAAGTTTGGATTTTTTATAAATTTTTAAAGTTGCTCCAAAAGCCATACACGTATGTGCACATACATTTACATTGTGTATTATTATTGTAGTGTTTAATTGTCAGCTCATGAAGCATGTTATTTAGTTGACTGAGCATGTGCTGCCTTTGTGGGATAATCTGACTATAATAGTAGAGGGTTTTTGGCGAGTTTTCTGATTAATTTATAATACGACTATTATTCGTTATAATTAAAGGTGTTATATCGTGGAAGTCAGAGTTCTCAACTGACGAGGACCTCTCAAGACCTGACCCCAACGACTGGACACAAGAACCAGCACCAGCAACAACTGGAGGAGGAGGAGGAGGAGCAGATGAAAAGAATTGGGCCGACTTTTCTACATTTTCAACCGGACAAGTGTAAGATACAATATTAATACTAATGGTACTCAGATTATACTACATGTACATGTACATGTATTTTGCTGTACTTTATATTATGCATGTACATGTACATGTATATACGTTCTTTTCTCTAGTAAGGAGGACACTGTAGTATCTGTTACATATGTATCGGTCAAAGAACTTGAGTCAGAATCAGCCAGTACTTCTGTAGTTACGTCTAGTGCATCCATACAAGTGTCAGGAGAAGGGGGCGTGTCTGGGAGGGTAGACCAATATACTAGGATCAGTAGTACTGGTAGCATCGGCTCTGTTGGCAGTGAAGAGGACATGATCCTTGATAATAATTTATTACAGAGCAATGAGAGAGAGGAGGAGGAAGAGGAGGGAGGTGCTGATTCTGATCATAGTTCTGGTAATAATTCATCTGATGAAGATAGGTAAGCAATATCAATAATAGTTTATTATTGATTACCAATTTACCATACTTACATGTACATGTACAGTATGTGCAAGTGGCTAATAGTTTTAGAGGGTCGAGATTTTGTAAAGGGTAATTATGATTATTGATATCATTAGGTCAGTTAATTATGGTGTTACTGATGGTGATTCTGGTAATCCCTTACTACTAAATGAATCTAGTGACGTTTCTATTGAAGAAACTGAAACCACGCCCACTAATAATGAAGAGAAGTAAGTAGCTATTATTATTATTATTATTATTATTATTAAATTTATAAATTGTGTTAGAATCATTGAGGGTGTGGTGACCGAATCGTCTAACTCATGAATATTAATGAGCAGTTTTTTAATGAAATTATTAGTTATATTATTATTATTATTGTTATTGTTATTATTGGCCATGCCCACCCACCCCTATGCATATATGAGTCAACGATTCTCACTGGCCTAACTCTTATGTAAACTTAATAACTATTAATAACCAGTAATATTATGATTGTCCTTTTCTTCTCTCTTTATTTAATATTATTATTATTATTATTATTATTATCATTATTATTATTATTAATTATGCATGGGCACAGTAACATGTATTTTCCCTTAATGGTGTTTGTTGTGAGAAATAATAATTAATAAAAAACGATAGTTATTATTAAATTTTTGACAAGTTTTTTATATTCCTGACGTGTCAACATTTTCGTCATCACTCTCAGCATCGCTGTCTTGCTCAAGCTTCTTTTTCTTTTCTTCCTCTTCTTTTTCTGCTCTGTCCTCCTCGAGGACTTCAGTCACTTTCTCAGCTCCTTTGCTAACAAGATCAGTCACTATAGAAGCTTCCTCATGGCATTCCCCTATACAATCTGCTGTACTACCTACAAGAGGAGGATGGACTTTCAGTTATTGGCAATGATAACTGATAACTATTTCAAGCTTTTATAGCAGAAATAAGGTCAAGGAGACTCCTTTTAAGGACATTATGATAATTTGTTAATATTTTTGTAACAAACCCTTACCAACTCCAATGGCTAATCTTTCTGCAATGCTAGCATCAGTATCAGCAGTACCTTGGTCTTTGATAATACCACCGGCAGTATATACAGCAGCTATGTATAACAAGTTAACAATGCTAGAATGAAATACACTTACTCTGTCCTATTTCATCCGGTACATACTCACTAGCCAATTGTATGCCTGAACCTGCAACTCCTACTGCATCTCCAGCTAGAGTATGCATCCATGCAAAAAATAGATTATGATGCAAAATGCTTAGCTGTACCTCCTCTTTTGAGCCTGTCTCCTATAGTTGCATTACGATCTGCATCCGCTTGGTTTTCAACTCCATCGGCAACCCCTTCAACAATTGATGCGATGTTGTCATCTTGTATGTACTCTGATGCAACTTTCTTGGTCACTTGTGCTCCGATCTTTGCAACTTTCTTGACTACTTTTGAAGCTATGTGCTCAGGTTTTCCCTCCACATCATTCTTCCAGTCATCAGTAGGGCTGCCATGCTGGAGGGATGGAGAAACATAGACGGTACTATTAGTAATTTTTGTATCATAATTTAATTTACGTATCATAATATTTGCATAATATTTTGTCTGCCATGGCTAGCTGGTCATTACTCACTTCATCTATGATGTCTTTTATGGTTTTCTTCCATTTCCTAAAATATGATGGAGAAAAAACAAGGCATGAATGGTTTATTAGCCCCTTTATGCAAACATTTCCTTAACTGTAAGTGCTACTATTACCAGTTTATAGAGTGCATACCATCATGGGGTGCATGCATGCACGCCGCTTAATTGAAAGTTTATTAATATTCAAGTTGCTGATTCTGTTTGCAGCTATTGTTATTGATATTCCAGCATGATAGTGTCAGTGATGTATATGCGATATAGTGAAAAATAAATGAAGTTTGCTATCATTGTCATTATGATGTTAGTTTTAGTTTATTTGGTACTCAATTAAGCTAATCACTTAGTTATGTGCTATTTCCTTAGTTTTATAATGATACCATTCTGCTATTACTATTGCACTGAGTTATATGAGTTGTCTAATGCAGCTTTGCTTATTGTTGGCAAGCACTAAGTACTCTTTATCTTTCATCTAATGCAGCACTGTTCATTGCTGTTACAAAGACTATAGATGCATACTAGGCACTCACTGTATTTCTTTTGAGCTCTTTCCATAGACATAATAAGTCCTGGCACTAGTTGCAATTGCAAATGCATAATTTGCCTGCACATCTTCAGGCCACTCAATTCCTTCTGATATATACTTCATTGTTCTTATCCCTCGTCCAGTCTTCAGATCAATCACCCCCTTTGGCTTTGTGTCGCCTTCTTTTTTGTAATAGTTAAGCTCAGTCCCTTTTAGTACAAAATGTCTTTCCTTCCAATTCCTAACGTTGCCTCCTATTAATTGATAGTATCAACCAATAAGTGCATTCCATTACATTATTACCTTGCTTTGTTAAAGCTCCTGACATAATTATTACTGCTTCTCCCTCTCCTCCATTGCTCTCTGTTCCTGCAGCAGCCATTTCTCAGTAGTAGTTAGTAGTAGTTGTCTGTCTGTCACTAACTGCTCTTGATCAAATTGTATCAAGTGATAATATCAGACACTTATATAACCACACTCCCAGGCTTTACTATAAAGGAAGTGCATGACAAAGTTCAGTGATGTAGAATGCTAATATTAATTAACTGTCATCATTATAGTATAAACATTACACTAAGTCTGTCTGGGGAATAACCAAAACTAAATTCTAAAATTTTATTGATATGGTTTGAGATCTCCTTAGGCCTTAGGCTATGCATCCAGGCAATGCTTGCTTCTGCATGTGCATCACTGCTGCATTGTTTTATGTATTAATAAATTACAAATACACAGACAAGCAAAATTTCATTAGCTAAAAAGCAAGGGGAGCAGAGCTCATGTGAAATCAACTAGTATTGCATGCGAGCAACATACAATGGCATTTTTTTCTAGACAAAGAATGGAAGTCTGCCACCAATCCCCTCCGCTCATTTATGGTCAATATCATACTAAACACACATACCGACATTGCCACATATATCGCCATATAGATCAAACTGGCTTGGATATTCTCCATTGTCCCCATACCTGCCCCGAATATAACAAACCCCATATGGCCAATTCCACTTACAGTACAGAAGAGTCTAACAAAATTTGTCCCATGTTCGTGGCATGTTCTTATCAAAAGTTATTAATGAGTGTAAATAAAAGTTTAATAAATAGAATCTTCACAACTTTACTTTGACACCTTGTTCGCACCTTGAGGTGTGAACAAGAACAGGAAGTTGCAAAGGTTTTTTATCTGCTTTTCACAGTCAAAAATTCACATCCAGGTTATTACATCAAAGAACATAATTTTTTTTGATTGTGAAAAAATTTTTGGTTGTAACGACATCTCACAGAAACCAAAAATGAACAAAAGACAAAATCTAATAATAATAATAGTAATATTTAATTAATAATAATAATTATTGGTAAGCTGCAAAAATAAATGTCCAATGAGAAGGAAAGAGAGAAAATGAAGGAAGTACAACTATAAAATAATAATAGTAATAATAATATGATACAAACAGAAATAGCAATATTGGTAATAACAATAATAATAATAATAATAATAACAGTTTATCAGTTTTGCATTCTTAAGACAGACTGCACATCATCATCCTGAGAGAAAGTAAATAATATATATATATGTATATAAATAAATAATTATTAATAATTAAATAAATGACTCACTCTCATATATGACATATATCTGCTCTGATTCTGTGGCCTTACAGCTAAAAATAAAAAAATAATATCAACAGATAATAAATACTAAACAAAATAAAATGCTGGTAGGAGTTTTCACTGGAAATTTCTTCCAAAAATGATGCTATAACAGGATGCCATACTGGTAATTTTGCAACCAAGCAGGCAAGCATGCAGAAAATAAGACAAATGGTTGTTTTCTCAAACTGCTAATATTTTATGCTATATATATATTTCATACCGTGATTCCATCCCACATCATCAGGAGTTAGTGTCTTTAGTTTAGATACGTTGATTGTTGATGCCCAAGGGTACGTTTCGATTACCCACTGCCGGACATCGATCCAATCAAGAGTGGGATCAGCACTGTATGTCTAGTAATGACAAGATAATCGCAATAAATAAATCAATATTGAATAAAATAAGCAAACAGACTATGTTCTCTAATACATGTTCGTGACCTGCATGGAAATTTTAAAGTTGTTCTAAAATCAGGCGGGGCCAAATTTTACCAAAAATGACCAGGAGACAATTCTTCATTTTTATAACTTTTTCTGATGCATACGTTGTATGCATAGAAGCTTTAAAGGTTACAAAGTGACCTTTGTCCCAGCCCTACATGTAGTTCTCTCTATTCCTCTAGCCCTCACCTCTATCCCAGCCATTATGGTACCCATGAGATAAGGAATGATGAAATGATTCCACAAGTTAATGAACCACATCTCCATGTAATCAGATGATGCATCCAATGGACAATTAAGGAATACACGAGGACCTAAGAGAGAGAGAGAAGAGGAGGAGGAGAGAGAGTAAAATCCATCAGTGCTCAGTGTGGTTATTTCTCTTACCTAACGCGACATTGTTTGAATGAAACTTGCTAATGAAAAAATTGATGTGATCAAGAAGGTACGGCAACCACAGCAAGAGTTGCTCAGCAACAGGCTCCACCTCCGAACTACAAAAAAGCACAAATTACTAGCATAAGAACAACAATAACAAGAATGAGGACTCACTTAGGATCTGCTTTCAATTGATATACTTTCTTCCTCAGCGTCCTAGAGAGTATTCCTACGATCGGCTCAGTGTGAGTGTTACAGGTAACTACTCTTATGTTGTGTCTAAGCATTAGCTGGTGGAGCGGTATCCCTCTTGTACTCCCTGAGCAAAGGGTGGCTACTATGTATGGTCTTTTAGATAATGTTCCAGCAGCACTCAGGACTTGCTCCAACGACTGACAGTCGTAGATGTTGTCAAATAAAAGAACTGGGGTTTTACACCTAACAGTGATAGAAATGATAAATGAAATGACTGTGTTCATCAAAAGACCTTTATATGCAAGTAAAAAAAATAAATAATAATAATAATAATAATAAAAGTGTTAACATAATGATGTCTTTTGATCTGTTGTTAACATTTAAAGTAATAACAGTAATAAATAATAATAATAATACCTTTGTAGTTTCATTGGTAATTCTTCTCTGATGTATTTCAAAGCAGACTACAGAAAGAGGAGGGACATAAGCTATTAATAACCCAATACACCTGGTCTGTACTTACATCAAGACCTCCACCCAATATCCCAGGCGAAGATGATATACTAAACTTCTTAATTATCTTATTATCATCGTAATCATCTATGAGTAGCTCTGCCCCTTCCTCCTCCCCCTCCTCCCCCTCAATGAATAACTCAAGATAACTTAACAGGCCGTCCGCTATAGAGGTCTTGCATGTTCCCTTAGTACCCATGACAACAATCCACTGAGTCTAGAGTACATGCAATTATAATGGTAATAATAAAATAATAAAAAAATAAAATGATAATATTAATAATACATTACCTCTAACAATAAAGAGATGTATGA